>NC_089320.1:3616128-3913628 GCF_036669915.1 Pocillopora verrucosa | reverse complement strand
AGAAAGATTGTTAGCTTTGAGCTCGGTAAAGAAAGAAAGAAAGACGTTTTTCGTCAAATCACGGGTATGCGACAAAGACAAAATTCTGAGTCCCCACGAGGAATCGAACTCCAGACCTTCGGATTCCGCGCTCCGAGTAGAGTACTTTCCGTGTACCTCATTCCCAGAGTTCAGCGCAATGCGCTAAAATCATTTTTTTATTACCCTCATTTTTTCCTTCGGTTTTGACTCGTGCAACGGACTTTGCCGAAAAGCAGGGAGTGCTCGTACTCAATCGTGCCCTTCGCTTTACCTATAATAATTTGCGGAGGAAAAGCTTGGGAACACCATAATCAATTATCGGTGATGAAACATCGCTCGGCTTACATTACGGTTTTATGTTAAATTGTACAACTATCAATAGCTGTCAATATTTAAAAATACTAATGACTTTGACCGAGCTTACAACTCGGGCACCATTCACTATTTACAGTGACGAAGAACTGTTCTCGGACACTCGCTTTATCCTCCGATTTTCACTGCTGTTTGCATTCTTTTTCTTTCTCTCTCTTTTTTTTATCTGAGCTGCGCCTACGGTGCGGTTGTATCAGCGGCACTGCTTTAGCTTTCGACTCAACTCCCGTCGGAGAGGGCGTAGGGTCTTCTTCTGTACTGCTATTTTGGGACTTACGGCCAAAGGTGGGGTCTATAAATTCTGCAATGTTGCATTCATTTCCATTAGGAATACTTCCATTGTTAACTAACTCAGTGGTGATATGATTGGAAGGCTCGGAACTTGCCACAGTTACCCTCCGTTCCAAGACTCTACGGTCACGTGAACCGTACGGAATCTGGTCTCCTTCCTCATAGAGTCGTTCCCAGATCCCTTCTTGGGTGACCGGTGATGTCGGAGACGCGAGAGCCTGAACTTGAGACGATGAACTTGTTGAGGACGTTTGGGAAGTTTGCCTGACAAATTCTGCCGATCTTTCCAACGAAGATTGCTGCGATGAGTTTGGAGAATCGGACGATCTGTACTCCTGTTGGCGTAGCGGATCTCTGTCAAGTATCGTGCTCGGCGGAGAATTAGAACTGGTTCGGGACAATTGGTTTGCACCATTAATTTCTCGTTCAAACGAACCGTTGTAACGCGAGGTAGCTGGTCTCTCAGGGCAGCTGTATTTACGATGTGAAAAGTCGTTTCCTTGAGCATCTTGTTCTGGTTTAAAGGCTGGTTCATCCTGCAGTAGATCGGGCATTTGGTTTCTGTGTGTTGCTTCCTCGTAAGAAGGAAGCCTCTGATGCGACTGACAGAGGAAGGATCAAAGAAATATGTGAACATTTGCGCAAATAAAAACAAATACATGACCAAATAAACGAATAAAAATAGCTTACTCAATCTTTCTGCGCTAAGCTCAGGGTTCGCACCCTTTCTCAGAAACAAATTTTAAGAAATCTTCGAGGACTCAGATTGATTTGATTGAGGGGGGGGTAAACTTGTCTTGTAATCTACACCGGCAAATTTAGCTTGCAACAAAACGGATGGCCTTCTAAAATAAGGGAACAATCAAGGAACTTGCAGTTATATTCCTGAAAGCGAACAACTCACCTGCAGTTCTCCAGTACTTCCAGACGAGCTTTCTGCAGGAACTGACTGTGCTCTCTGTAATTGTTTTTCTCTCTTCAGCTTTTGTAATCGAATATATTCCCTTCTCTGAAGCTCTTTGGCAAATTCCTTAAGATGCGAAAGACATAAAGGAGAGAGTTGAAGGACACAGCCTTCACGAAGGACCGTGTTAAACAGCTCAAGAAAAAATCCTTGTAAGCTGCTTTCATTTAGGACGGCTAGAAAACTGGCGTTATCCCCTCAATCAATCAGATGCAAAACTATAACCAATCGCCATTGGGTCACTCACATTTTACCGCGCTTAACGCCGGTCACGTGCGCTAACATTGCCCTCTCATTAGTCCTTTTGGATTTCTCTCTAATCTGATTGGCCGATGTGCTTACTATGGTTTCGGTCTTATGACGCTCAATTGAAAAGCGCTCTAGGCTGAAACATCTTGACCAGATCTTCAATAATCACAAATAATGATTAACTGGCGCATACCCTGTCTTGATATTCCAGTGCTAGCTTTCTGTCGTGTTCCGCTTGACGGTCTTGTTCTAATAACTGAAAAGGAATAAATTGTTGTTAGCTCAACACCATCTAGGCACACAAATACTGAAGAGATTTCAATTGCGGACAGCATCAAATATTCAGAGACGGATGGTTAAAAAACATTCTTGAGATTATCTTCCCAGCAGTTGACAATCACTCACCGACGTGGTGGTGGATATTTACCGAGCCGCAAAATCGGTGAGGTAAATATCCACCATTATTCACCGACCCTGAGGTGGATAATTGTTTCTGCATATTCCACACAGAGACCGAAAAATTGATTAAATTAATTAGAAATGACTAGCACTTGCTAAATAGCCAATCAGCAATCAGCGCGCGCGACAAGCACTTTTCACGTGTGTGGTAGACACATGTACTTGTTGTCGACATAGCTAACATTTCTTCTTTGAAAGATATATGACCGAAACAAAAGTACGAGAAACATTGTAAGTATAAAAAGCGTACCTTATTTTCTTGCTCCTGTAACCTTCTTGCATACTCCTAAACAATAAAAAAAACTCCAAAGTTGTAAACTGAAATAATACATCTATCTTTCCTTAGTTATGTAATAAGATGAATTACCCCCGCCGTTTGATTGGTTCATACCTAAGATTTATTGGAGGAAAGACGCATAGGTGACGTCATCATTTACAGCATTTTGCTCATTCATCAGACATCGAGGTCAATTTTCGACCTTTACGCTTAGTGCGAAGCGAGGCGGAAAGTATTCGTAAGGAGTAACTAAGGTGTACATGCGTGACATTTTTCGGACGTTACATGTACGAGTACGTAAAGTGTTTCGGGTCACAGATTTATTTCCAAAAAAAATAGAGATATCGAAAATAGACATCGATGTGTATTTAAGCAAGCTTATCTACCCTACTTGTAAAAACTCCCTGGCAAAGTTTGCTTTTGCGCTTACTGACAAAAAGCCAGTACGCATTATGTCATCATGTTGTGAGTGAAATAATAGTCCGTCACTTTCGAAGCTGTTTCACCCCGAACATTACCACACCACAAACCCTGCCATCTTGTTTTGGTAGCATATGATTTTAATTACACTGAAATCATTTACTTGACACCGATAACAATTCCGCAATCATATGCACAATGTAACTAGGTGTGCCATCTAGTACCAGTAAGCACATGTCCTCTCGGAGGACTATTTTTTATCACTTGAAAAAAGCACATATTTCATGGTTTTTACCTCATCTTGTCTCTCTCGAGATCTCTTATGCGCCTGCTCCCGAGCACCCTTGTCCTCATTCTCGTCAAACAGGTCAATAGCTGTTCCATCAGCTAAGATAATCCTGTCACATTCTAATCGTCCTCCCTCGCTGGGTGGCAGTTGCACCACAGCTCCTTCTCCAATGCTGTATCTCTTTTCAGACCCTCTACCATTGCTACCTTCTCCTCTGACATGGCGACGAGGCTTGGTCTCCTCTGTATCCGGAGAAGATCGACCATTCCTTAATCCTGCAGGAGCAGGGGCTGCAAGGAAATAAATTCCATAACATCAAAAACTAAATCATTTTTTTTAAACTGTGGAGTTACAGCAATTTCTAAGTGAGTATCGAAAGTAATCAGGAATTGCGGTGCTTCTACTTTACTCAGTCTCGCGATTGGTTAAGAAAACCAGCGTCAAATTTTCAACCAATCAAATGCAAAATTAAAGCAAATCGCAACTTGGTCATCCGCGTTTTCCCGCGCCTCAAACCTGTTTTATTTCAAGTTCCGATTGGTTTTTGTGATTGCTTCGGTTTGGGTTTTACGACACTCAATCGAAATGTGCAGCGTTCATATAGGGGCAGCGTTTAATGGTCCTTTTGGATCCATGTGCATCGTTCAATCAAGAGTGACATTTCTCTGAGAGCGGTGTTGCGTTTTATCGTGTAAATTCTACGGCGTCACACATACTTCAAGTGGACTAAAATCAAAAATTGTAAACAATCAAACCTCTTTGAGTTTCAGCATGTTGCCGGTGATTCACTTGATTGTCATTGTGATCGTTCAACCCTGATATAGCTTCCTGAAGAATTTTACTTTCCCTCTCTTCCTTAAGTTGTCTTTCCAATCTTCTCTGTCTTGCACGTTCGAGTTTCATAGCTTCTCTTTCTTGCAGTTGTCTCGCAATCTCCTAGCAAAAAAAAGAAATTGTACATTTTAAGAATTAAGAGCGCTTTCCAATGGAATGTCACCAAAACCAAAGTAATATCAAAGGCCAATCAGAGGAATGGACTATGTCATAAGGAGCCAATGAGATCTCAGAATAATTAAACACCAACTGCCTGGGGCGCGGGAAAATACGAATGACTAGATCACGATTGATTTCAGTTTTCCATCTGATTGGTGGAGAAAGTGGCGCGAGTTTTCTAAACCAATCACAGGGCGTGTCAAGAAAAACCAACTCAATTCTAGATTTCTTTGACTACTTAATTGGAAATTGCTTAACGAGTTTTGAACTTAATTTCACAAACGCTCTTTGCAATGCAGTTCACAACGTAGGCACTTAAACTGTGGACCCTGCTCATTGAACAAGGGAATTACATTCAGTCCGTTAATAGCTACATCACCTCTCCTCCCTGTCTGCCAAACATTTCATTAATATTAGGTTTGAGAATTTGGTTTTCAATAAGCAATGTCCAACATATGAAAATTCTCATTCTTTGCAACGTCTTTCTGTTGACACAACGATGAAATAACTTATTTTTGGTCACTCTGAAAGTGAAAGGCTTTCAGGAAGTGACACATGTATGTAAACAGCTCCATAGGAGATGTGTTATTTGTTCATGATTTTCTACAGATTTAATGAGAATTCAGCAATAAAAAAATGTGCAAGGTAAGAAATCAAAAACAGCAAAACAATTTTACGAGTAAACAAAAATAGAACACAATCTCTTAACATCTAGCAGATCAAGAAACTGGCTTATGGATGTTACAGCAAAAAATTTAACATGGCTTCAAAGCCATCCATTACTAACAGTTATTTGCAAAAATATTGATTCATCAAAGCACATTTTGAAATTAATCAACAGCAAATTAGCCTTGAGAACATAAAAAAAATAAATCTTGTTGGTTCATATTAGATGTAACAAGACAGAAAATGTGTAATGTTTACCTGGTCTTTCAGTTCAGAATCTCTTCGTTTTCTTTCACAATCTACTTCCTAAATAACAGGATGTATTCATTTAATATCATACATCAAAACTGAAATGAAACCAGATTGATGCTAAAACGTTTATATTTATTTCACCATTTTATTTGCCATAATGTATAAAATTACAATGATTGATAGCAATAGGTAAAAATTAAAAAAAAAACGACAACAGATTAGTGGCTAGGAAACTTTTATAAAAATAATTTAAGGCTTGTAAATTTAGGGTCTCTCACAAGTAGAACAAGACAAAATAACTCTAGACAGTTCAGACATAGTAAATGATAGGTTGATAAACCGTTTAATAGCCCATAGTAGAATTAGGAGAGGTCAAGAATAGATATTTTAAGTTTTTTTAGAAGGATGCAAAAAGTGAAAGCGCAGTGATCTCTTGAGCAGGAGAGTTGAAATACCTTGGGTCTTGATAGAAAATGTAAAACTACCAAATGTTTGCTCTCCATAACGGAAAACAAAAGGAGTTTACATGTCTTTTGTTATAGCTGTGAATTTGGTTGTCTTCATTTGTAGCAAAGCAAGGGTATTATAAATTCACTGACATCATCATGTACAATTTGATTATGAAAAATTCAGATACAGCTGTATGTTAAGATGGAATACTGCCAGATTAAAAGCAATTCAACACTAACTTCAGCTCCATCTACAGAAAATACAGTTGTTTCTATGAAGGGGAACATCGAAGAATTCTAAATACATATTTTCAAGTACTCACTTCAGTTTGTAGTTTATGTTGAAGATCACTTGCAAGCCACTCTTCTGGATGTGCCCTAAAGCAAGAAAAAATGAATTATTTACCGATAACGTGATCTATATTTTTAATCACTTTCTTCTGAGTCATGCAATCCCACAGTTTTCTGGCTTATAAACAGTCCTTAGGAGAACAGCAGAGCTGCTTTGAACTATCAAAGTGAACCAAAAGCATGGATATGTTGTGCATGCATGCTTCAGTTTTTTTCCTTTGCTCAAATTCTTTTAAACCATGGTAATCTTTATTTCCCTTGCTGTTTCAATTTATGGCAATAAATACTGACAAACGAAACATAAAAATCAGCCGCTTTAAAAAGAATTAAACTTAGTACTGATTCCAAAAAAAAAAAAAACAACAGTACAAACATCAATCTATGCACAAAAATCCCAACCAGTTTCAAGATGTTTACTCACCAAACTGAACAGAATTTCTAAATCACTCTTGAGAAGTGAACGTTTCGCTAACCGCCGCATAACTGTGCTATGCTGAATGGACTTTAGCCAACGTGGCTTCAAATTATTTCTGTTTTACTTCCGATGAATTAATTATAATGATATTGCCTACATTACAGTCATGCAATCGTCTGATGGTCATGCAATATATTTGATAAACAAAATGCCTATTCAAAATTGTTAATTTGTAGCATTTGTGTAATAAGCAAAACAAAAAATTGCACTGAAAGTCTTTGGATCGTTTACAGCCTTCTAGAGATACCTTGTCACCCTGAGGCAGGCACACTGAGTCAGATAATATCAGTATTAATAACAAGGGATTATCACAAAATGCTTTTAATTTTTATTTACATAAAGTCCAATATCATTTTTATCTTCGGCTAGTATCACCAATTCAAAGACAATGTCTAAGTAGGAACTGATCCTTCACGCCCCATGAACACAATATTTTCATCTCACAAGGTAAATCTAGGGTACTAAAATTAAACTTACCACAAAAAAGAAAGAAAAAAACCAACTGAGAAATAAAAAGAAAACCAACAGAAGTGATCAACTTGCTACTTTTCCCCATATCATCCAAACATTATCCAGCAAATGGGTAATGAGAGGATAAAAACCTATCACGTATCAGTTGTTATCTTAATCTAACATCAAATTCTTGTGACTAAGTTACAAGAAAATGTGCCACAGCTAGAGGGGAGAATTTATGATTGGATCTTGGAAGTTCAAGGGCAATGTCTTGGCACATTACTGCAAAGTTTAAAAAGCCATGAAGCAAAACTGAAAATGTGAATTACTAGGTGCAGTGAAAACTGGTTTGATCTTGAAAGAACCTTATTAATGGTTTACTTATTATAATGTGACCTGCTAATTTCTCAAAATAATTATTAAAATGCATGACAGAAAGGCTCATGCACTCAAAATAAAACCAATCACACAGAAAGAAAAAAATCCTACAAAACGCTTTTTCAGTATCAGCACATTACAGTGAAGTTTCAACAACCATTGAGACAAACTGAAAATGTGAATTGCTGACTGTTCTATTCTACTCTAGGATTTTTTGATAGTTAACATCAAAGAATGATTGATGGTTTTACATGTGCTTCTTATCAACACCGAAAAGAAAATATATTGATCTGACACGCTAGTTTATAGTAAACTCCATGCTGTGTCTAATTATAGACAATGCTTTTAACTCAAATAATTTGGCGATAGAATATAACGCATTCCAGTAAAATGATTCACTTCACTTTGGAAAACATATCTGATATTCATTGCATTCCAGACATTTTCACATCACAGACAACTAATATTTCCTCATACAGTTTGGTCATTAGCGATAACATTGTTATCAAATACCAGTATTTCCTGTTGAATATTTACATTGAATGAGAAATTATCCAAATCAATACCGGTCTGTAATAATTATATGATCAAGCAAGCGAAAAAAGTATCCTTGTCAGTGGACAGCAGTTTTAAGCTGTAACAGAAAAGAAGCTGAAAAAACTTCAGGTTTTGACACGATTTGAACCTGTGCCTCCTAAATACCACAGTTACTACTTGCTGGAGGTAGGCGAAACTGATATTGGCCTTTCCGTAAATAAGACAGCGTAGTGTATCCCAAACTAATATTGTTTCAGAGTGACAGAATATCTCTAGAAGGCTGTACATGATCCAAAGACTTTCAGTGCATTTTTTGTATTGCTTATTGCACAATTTCTACAAATTAACAAGTTTGAAGAGGCATTATTTTAAATGTATAAAATATACCACATTCATAAGCATCAGACTAAAGGCATGACTGCTTAATTCAAAAGTTTGTTTGATATAATAAATCTCTTACCACCCTCGTGTTCTCAGTCCATATGTATAGGCAATCACATGATTTTTCTTGTGCAATTTGGAATAAATAAGCACAAGCCTGTAGGGTGGGTGCAATTTGTGGTCTTTGAAAAAATTTACAAGTGCTTATTTATTCCAAATTGCACATTCAAGAAAAATCATGTGATTATGTATTAATAAAATACATGAAAAAATATGAGATACCTCATCATGCAGAAGCAAAGTGCAAGCATCAAGTGCAAAAATAATTTATTCAAACCCTGCAAGTGACATTGTGCATTCCATCAAGACAACCACTTGATATTTTCACATCTTTAAGGTGCAAAAAAGTTCAAAGGGCAGCTAAACAGTTCAAGGAATTGTTCAGTCTGTGTTTGAATCACTTTTGATGAAATGGAATTGTCATTTGCAAGGTTTAACCATGTTTGTTTTTAATTTTGGCTTAGAATTGCTCGAGCAAAGTGTTAAGCTGGGTTGGCTCATAATTGTTTATTTCCTTGGAAATTCCCTTCTCTAAACACCACTTTTTCCAAACTGACAACCAAAAAGCAGTGCTTTTCACTGTGTTTTTATTGTAAAAGCTGTTTTTCAGCTTCTGTATTGTTGTTGCGGTGGTGAAAGAAAACCTACTTAAAATGCTCACTTGCAAATTTTTAGCGTATCCAAATGTTGCTACATCCAAGACTTGCATTTAATTGGCTATCTGTGAGCTCTTTGATTATTGACCAATCAGAATTTCTGGTTTGCTACTTCTTTGCACTAACTTGACCCTCTTCTGCATTGAATAACCTGAAAACTGCATTTATCTTAACCAATCAGAACTGAGCAATTCTTTCATGTATCTTATTATGTAAGTTACAGAACCTTCATTTTTAGCTCAAATACATGGCATGCCCACTTCATGCTTGAGTCATAAATCTAAGCAGAAAAAACTTGGTCTGTAACTTACAGAATGGATATCAAACTCAGTTTGTAAGAGGCATTAATAAAATATGAAGTTATACAATTTAATTCATATTATAAAACTGATATAAAAAATATTTTAAAAATCCATACATGTGTTGGAGTTCCTCACTGGGCAGGAGTTGAGCCTGTTTGACTTCTTCTAAATAAGTAATCTTTGCAACTTTAACATTCTCTCTGACTGTTTTCCGTTCACTGCGATTTCTAAGGTAGTGATCACCAACTGTATGAAAGACAACATCAAATCTTGAAAACAACCTCAAACCCAATGCATCACAGTTACTGGTTTTCAACGCATAACACACATAAGGGTTTGTCACAGAGATACGATTAGAGTAACCCCTTACAGCATAGCATCAGTATGCATACTCTTCACACTCCTCTCTCTATATTTCCTGAGGTGCTGACAAGGAGAATTTGTTTAACAATCGAGAGCTTCAGTCTTTAGTTGGCAATCATTGCCTTTAATTTTGGGATGATGTTTAATGTTTGATTCAGGGGTGATATTGTAAGGAGAAAATAGATGCTAGTCACTCTTAGTCGTTGTTAGTTGTACACATTAATTGTTTGTGATATTGTAGAACTCTGAGGGTTGAAAATAGCCATGGTAGTCGAAGCTGGAAACAGATAACAATTTGTACTCCCTTATTCTCTTAACCAATTTTTGTGAAAATTACGTAATTTGCATGTAATTCATGGTCAAAAGAAACCTTAACCCTTTAACTCCCAGATCGCATTTGTAATTCTCCTTACTGTCAACCATACAATTATTATAATGCTAGTTCAGAGAATTTTGATCAACTAATTATCCCCAAATTGATATTCTTCTCCATTCTCATCACTTATCTGGTTGATATTGTAATAATATTGTAAGGGGAAATGCTGTCTTAGTCACTCATGGGAGTTAAAGGGTTAACAAAATTATTTCCAATGAAGAGGTAAAATTTTAATTCAAATAATCAGAAAAAGAACAAATATAGAAAAGGGTGGCAAACTCACATTCTTCATCCTGCAGCCTTTGAGCTAATGCTCCATCTTCTCGTACCATGAAGTCCTGGCACACTAGAAAAAATAGGCAATTCAAATCAAATTTGGAGGCTCTGGAAATCATTAACTATCTGTTCTGCCCACTAAGGCACAATCAACTCCACTATTTCCAAAAAGACTTTTAAGAGATGATCTACTTTCGATTTATTTCATTACTAGCCTCATAAATTTCAGTATCAACCTGCCAGTATTCTATCACAAATGCTAGGATCTGATTGGTAACGCTAACTTGTTACTTGTCACCTATTTCATAACAGATAAGTGTTGAACAACTAACAGATTTATTCTAAAAGAGAAATCAGATTATCCATTTTCCACATCCATGCATGGCAGTTGATTTGGGCTTTGCCCTCATCAGTAGTTACATATCTCAAAAACATATTATAATTGTTTAATTGCAAACAAACAAATAAAATGCAATTTACAACGGCCACAAATTAGTCCAAAATTTCATCTACGAACCTTTCTAAGAACTGAATCTATTAAAACTTCTATTCACATCCTTTTCAATCACAAACCAGCAATGTCAATTTTTTTTTTTTTAAATGAAATCATTGACATCAATTAAAATTAAACTTTTATTTGTCATATAGGACATTTGAAAACAAATGATGTTCAAGACAAAGAAAGACTCCAAATAAGCCAATTTGTGTTTTCAAACAAAGGAGCATTCTCAATGCTACTGGACCTGCGGTTACTTATTGTTCATAGACTGTTTTTATTAAGACAGTGTCTTGATGATGTGGAAACAATTACCAAACCTAAGAAAGTGGATAAAATAGAATTATTCTTGTATCTTTAAGCAACAGCTGTGCAGAAGGGATCCACTTGGTGCTCATTAGTGCAGGAGTTTCAGATCACACCACAATTTTGAGATCTTAAAAGCACGACTTGACGGACGTGTTTGCCATTAAGTACAACTTTCTGTTTGGATTATAAATAACACAAAAAAAATACCTCACGCTGGGTATCAAATTTTGGCAAAAAAATTTATAATCAAAATTGCATTTGCTTATATTTCCTTAAATGATCTTATATGTAAAAAGCAATTTTATGTAGGTATTATAAACAATTATTGTACTGAAAGGAAAAATAGTAAAGAACACTCCAAAACAAAATAAATGTATTTTTTCCAACACTTAATGATTTCATCATCCAATTTCAGATTTTAAAGGATGCACGCGATTACGAAGTTCACCATTGCAGAGTTTTGTCACATAAAATATTTGTAAGTACGTAAGGAAAAAGGAAATGTCAATTACCTAGTTTATTCAATCGAGATCGATGTTTACGTTCAGTAATAAACCTCGACTGAGTATTAATGACATTTAATTTCAAATCTCAGCAAAATGTTTTTAAATTAAGTAGAAAAAAAACTCCTCAAGAAGTATTCCTTGTTGGCGGAAGAAATATTAGCTTCCTATAACATAAAAAGCAAGGCTAGATATACAGTTACAAGGTTAAATTCCTAGCAACACATCAAATGTGATTTTTTTTTAAGGTAACGTAAAGTTTATAAGATTTAAAGACGAATTTGAATTGATACATAGCCAAAGTAGAATTTATCTCTCTGCAGGCGTTCGACGTTTAGTTTTTTGCAGTAATTTGTGTCTGCAAGTTTTTTCCGTATTTCGATCGGGCTGTATTTCTCCCTTTACTGTATCTAAGGGAACAATTTGGAACAATGGTGGTTAATCCCGGCAAGTATTTAATGATCATCGAAAGGCTTTGCATGATAAATTATGAGAGAGAAAAAATGGCGTAAGCTACGAACTGTTGACAATTTGGTTCACTCAACGCCATCGGCTGCATTTGGCCCGTCAAGTCTTTTTCATAAGATTATCACGCTTCGAAATATTAGTTACTTTAAAGTTCTGCTTTAATAATCGGCTGTATCGTGCCCATGAATTTTTTTTAGAAAATTTAAAACTTTGCGAAGTGAAATTTTAAACTGTAACCGCCCCGCTTGTCCAGGCAGATAAACAGCTGTGAGTTAATTCACCCATCACCTACTAGGATCGAAAGTTCAATTCTGTGCAAGACACAGTTTGAGTGGTTTACAAAAAGAAACAAAAAAATTGCACAACTGATAACCTTCCCTGAGCAACATACCGATTTGAGAACAGTTGTGAACCCGTCGATCGGATGAAACAAAATAAATTCGAACGTTTGCCGTATTTCTTCTACAAAAATGTTTGAAATCATGAAGAACACAGGCTCAGATCATTACAATTAAAATGGTACGTTTCATTTCAAAACGTTTTAAATGAAATACGCAGCAATTTTGCTATTTGTCACTTATTTCCCATGCATGAAATTGGACGAATACACAAATCCGACGTCAAGCGATCATCATTGAATCTCGTCACATCGATTTCACGGGATTCACTTCTGCGCGATGTTCGACACTTTTGGTGCAATATCTTACCTTGACGAACAGAGGGCCTCTTAGATTCGTCTATTTCGGCCATGTTTCCTCAAAGAAGCCGTAACTGGCGGAAAAATTGGATCAAATTGTGGATACTTTGACCAATATCTGAGGTTTTCTTCTTAGCGAGGCCGTTTCCTGTTGTTATCCGGGACCTTGGGAGTTGAACAAAAGTCAAATTTTGATTGGTCAAGAAAACAATTGATATTCACTCTTCGGAGCATTGTGTGAAAACAGCGGAAATGCATGCTTAAAATTTGCGCAAATAAACTCACTAAATTGAATCAGTATAAACCACAATTCACTCCTTAATTGCCTCAGTTTCTGCTTAATCGGGTTAATTTTATGTCTCCTCCTTAAAAACGAAAGACACATCATTTGGTGTCTTTTGTTGATGTAGCAAAATCTCTAGACCGTTATCCCCTCAGGCTGTTCATCAGTGGAAAATTTTTGTTTTTTCTTTGGTGAACGCTAGACACTTACTTCTCGATTACATTAATAAATCGGACCTAAATTTTCCTCAGTTCAGAGATCTTAAGAATTCAGAAATAAATGTTTCAAAAGACATCATCGATACTTTGTCTATCTAACCGGAAGTGACCGGAAATTTGAAGGAATTTGATCACCGCACTATGAGGACATCAATTCTCCGTTTCAAAAACCGTGAAAAATAAAAATGTCTAGACAAGAAACGTCAAAAGAAGCGACTATAAGAATAAAGGAGTTATACATAATTTCTAAGTATTTGGCATTTAGTTCATGATTGCCTTTGCCCAATTTAGGAGCGTGGGTGTGCATATGATATGTGGGCGAAGTACTCGCAGAGGGGCGACCGAACTTACGTATGCATACCTAAACTGCAGAACGTATTACCTTTCCTTACGCCCACCAGGAAAGAAAAATATGAATTAGATCAAAATATTTTCAGTTGTTCATTCAAGATTTAGCATAACAGAAAATGATATAGTTTTTTTTAAACTGGAGTTTACAGAACGCTTCGAAAACCGCAGGTTGCTAAGAAGGGTGGGTGTGAAATTAATCTGGGAAATCAAAAATTGTCACCTTAATTTTAAAACAAAAGAAATTGATGCTCTAGTAGACGCGTGCGATCTTGGTGTACCTCGCGGTTTTGAGGTCACGCACGCCTTTGGAACGCTGGATACTTGCGCTAATTTATTTCCTCAGTTGCAAGGGATTTTATGAGGGGCAAAAACCATTTAAGCTAAGATGGGAATCCTGGGCTCTTAGGCTTCTTAATGGTCTGATTAAGGGGAGTAAATGTCAAATCTGCGAGGATAATTTCAAAAAATTCCCCGCTGCCAAACCTGCTGGCCGGAAGTGAATATTGCGTTGCAGGTACTCTGGTAACCACAGATCGCGCAAAGGAAATGGGTGGCATATGAGTGCGTTTACCTTCGCGTTCACCTGTAAACCTCGCGCATCTTCACCAAAAGACGCACATGAATTTGATTAATTTAAGTTTTTTTCCACAACAAGACGGCTTAGCGCGAGGATTTAAATGCGCTAAACACAGCTGTCGGAAGCTGTTCTTGAGAAGACAATTTCTTCTATGGAAAAGTTGGGATGGTCATCAAAGGTGACTTCATGGTGAGACAAACTACATTATAATATAGTACTTTATTGTTTGCGATAACCTTGACTATAAAGACTCATGATAAAAAAAAAGAACCTGGAAAATTCAACAGTTAAAATCTCTTAGTTACTTCTACGACATATAATATTGGAAAAACACTTGAGTAATGCGTTTTGAAATCATTAAAATCAATAGGCCTTGATAAAAGACTTATGAAACTAGCTATTCCCAACACTCTGTTACATTTTTCCCTTCTGAGATCCATCGATTCGACGTTATTTTCGTTCAAATCCGGATCCTTTCTTCTCTTAAACTTTCCAAATATATTCTGCGGGCCCACGGAGAAGGTCCGGTGGGTTCCGAACTCCATCCTCATAAGACCTCTGCTTTTTTTCTACAATCTTTCCGACACCAAAATTCTTGCAACGACAGGATCGCATGTAACTACTCGGTGTGAAATATTTAAAATCTACTTTTCTTGAAATATTGCTGAGCTTATTAAGGCTTAAGTTTAAGTCTCCTATCAAGAAAGCGTGGATCCGACTCTGATTCGCCCCCCTCCCCCTCTACAAAAACTTAATCACTCCGTCGCCACTACCAAACCCAACCTCACAAACCTACAACTCTACACAGTAGATGTGTAATCAGGGGGCGCTTCTTCTGCGCACTCTTCGAGTATGACCATCTCTTCCTCGGAACTTGATTTTCCGACAAAATCCGGAAGAGGCTTTCCGCGAGTCTCCGGTAACATCATGGTGACGACACCAGCCGAAAATGTCGTCACACCGAACACGATCGCAGCCACTTCAAAACCTGTGCTGTCCTGCAAATAGGAAGTGAATAATGATTGAGCAATTTGTTAGCTGAGCGTCCAAAGCGATCTGGGATTTCATTGGTTAAGTCTCACTACGCTCTGTGAATGGTAAAGGAAATTCGCGCCAAGATCTAAACCAATCAGATGCAAAAGTAAAAATTAACGGCGACTCTATCACTCGCGTTTTCACGCGCAAATTGTATGTATATTATTTGGATTCTATCTGGCTCTTTGAGATATCCACCTTCCTTTCTTTCTTGTGATTGTTGTGTCGCAGTTGGAGCCATAGACTATCTTTACACCTTGTCCGAGATGTTTGAATTAATTATCCGTCGATGGTTTTATAAGACTCCAATATCGGAGAATTTCGATTTGAAATAATTTACTCAAGATAAAATCTTGAGAGAAGTGTTATTAGAGAAAAAATGGAAACTTAAACAAATTATCCCAAATGTAAATAAATTAAATTGCGCGCCTCAAAGCTTTGAGCAGTGAAGCTGAGAGGGGAATGGGGAGAAATATGGCGAAAAAACCATTTCCCATCTCTTTTCCCATATTCTTCTGCCGTTCAAATGTTCAGAGCTTCAAAGCACGAATAAAATTCGCCGTATATTAAGGCTTGGCAGAAACATTTTCCTTCCTACGAAATGGTAGGAAAATACCGTCAGGCTCTCTTCAGTAAAATTATCGTGATAAAAAAATCTAATCAATGAGGAATTGCCTCCTTACCGCAAGAAACGGAGCTGCCATTCCTCCAATTCTCGCGCACAGTGATGCAAATCCCACGCCGATTGTTCTGTTTAGCAAACAAACAAGAGAAAGATTTATCACCCAATAATTTCATTTCAGTTTCCCAATACAGTTATCATTTATCAGCAAAAATGTTTGAGTCGCTGGTCCACAAAAGTGTTATCCGTCATAAGCCTATGGGGGCGTAGCTTAAAGGAGGGCGGAGGGGGTGGAGGTGGGGGGGGGGGGGGGTGAAAAAACTCGAGTCCAGAGAATCTGCATAACATAAATCTTTCCCAGTGCCAAGAGCCCAATACGGGTTCCTCCCAGTGCTTATCCTATTTTCCCATCCTCGCTGCCTGATAACGAGCCCACTGATAGGCAGGGTAGAGCAGCGGTATAAGCCACCTCACGCAAGACACGTAATGTAACCGCGAACTTCATAGTGAAAAATCCTGGTTACGCACATTCTCAAGTTTTCCTGATTATCAGCTGAGGTAGTGAGTGCGAAGGTCAGGCATCTTCGCCAAAATTAGGCTACAAAAAAGCAGAAATCGATTTCATCTAGTCATTAAGGTGAAAGTTAAGACGTGGCTGGAAACCAACTAAACCTTTCCCATATGTTTGAATTGCCACTTCTCGTTCATAAAAAAAAAAGCACCACTTGCCATGAAAATGGCCTGAAAGCTGGCGTCTTAAACGACTGACTTTGATTGAAAGGCCATCAAAATAGAGCAATTTTCGATTGAGTGTCGAAAATAATCCATAATTGCTTCTGGTTATCGAACTGTGGTTAGTCCTGGAAACTCTCGCCACTTTCTCAACCAATCAGATTCAAAACTGAAACCAATTGGGATTTGGTCACCCGCGATTTCTCGCGTTTCAAAGAGTTTGCCTGTTTAACTTTGAGTTCCCATTAACCGGTGTGAATAATTTGGTTTTGGTTTGTCGCAACTCAACTGAAAACTGCTCTATAACTTAAGTGGGTGACATATCTCAAGGTCCCTTGCTAAATGTGTGTGTTTGAGATCTTTACCTTATGACTGTGGGATACAGCTCGGCTGTGTGTATGTATATCTGATAATACGCGGCGGAGATGGTAAACTTTCCGATCATGGACAGGACACTGATAAGGCTGGGCAGATCATCTTCTTTCCCTGAAAAATGAAACAAGATATAAACAAAGAAATCCTAAGTAAAGAAATTATCCTCGCAGATGAACTGCCTCCAGATTGCCCAAACAAGCTAAAAGTGAAGGTGAAAAAATTGCACTCATAACAACACTGTGTGTATCATACCAAGTGTCAACTTGTTCGCCTGAAGCTTATGCTTTCCATGATCACCGAGAAGCACTTTTGAGAAATTGTCATTGGAGGCGCGGCATCGAGTTTGCCTCACCGCCCTTTGTGATTGGTCTAAAAAACTCGTGCCACATTCTCCACCAGTCAGATGCAAAACTAGATCCAGTAGCGTCTCGGTTTTCCATGTTCTCCCGCGCTAACGTCGTTCAGACGAATGTTTCTTAACCTCTCATTGGTTCCTTGTAATCTTATTTTACTGATTGGCTAAGGTGGTTACATAGTTTTGGCATCTCTCAGTCAAAAGCATTAAATGTTAACGTTTTCAATTCTTTTTACCTGCAACGAGGATGATGAAAACACCGATGAGAGAGATTCCTCCAATAATGTAGTACACCACCAAAGGAAAGCGACGATTCACCCTTAATTTGGAAAAAGAATAGAGAAAAAAGAAAATTTACAATTACATACATCAAATCAGATCAATAACAAAATCGATGCTTTCTTTATGTTCACCAAATCGAGGGAAACCAAATAAATATTATGTCATTCATCCTTTTTCTCTGACTCGAGTAAATTAAATTTCAACTCTTTTTTTTTCCCTTTTTCTCCCAGGTTCTTGCAGACACTCTTACCTCTCGACCAGAATTGTGGCAAGAAGATACGCGGGAATTTCCACCAATCCTGATGCAGCAAAGTTCAAGTAGAAATTTCCTGCCAATTTTCCTGCGTTGAAGCTGAGCCCGTAATACACCATGCTGGTCACACACCTTGATGAAGATAAAACAACATACACAAATAAGGCATGAAAGAATGAATTATTCTTTCCTTAATTCAAAATATTAATGAATCAGTTTATTGAAAATTCTCCACTACTACTAAGGCCCGTGGCTCCATGTGGAGCATAGGCCATCGACGACCCCTCGCCATAGCACTCTGTTCTAGGCTAATCTTGCTGCTCCTGTCCAGTTTGTACCTTGCTGCTTGGGCTCTGCCTCAGTGTCTCGCCTCCAGCTGTTGCGAGACAGGCCTCTCTTCCTCTTTCCCTGCGGGTTCCAGGTCAGAGCTTGGCGTGTAATGCTAGATGCTAGCTTCCTGAGGGTGTGTTCGATCCAGCCCCACTCCTCTTCAGAATTTGTTTTGCTACTGGTTCCTGTTCCGCTCGCTCCCACAGCTCTTCATTTGGGATCATCTCTAGCCATCGGATGTTGTAGACGCGCCGCAGACAGAAGAATATCTGGATTTTCTGTCTTTGTCGTCCTCCAAGTTTCGCATCCGTAGAGTAAGACTGACTTCACATTGGAGTTGAAGATGCGAAGTTTGGTTCTTGTCCTGATCTCCTTGGACGACCAGATGTTCTTGAGCATGACAAAGGCTACTCTGGCCTTGCCAATCCTGGCTGTGACATCTCTGTCCGTACCCCCCTGTCGGTCAACTGCACTCCCTAGGTAGATGAAGGAATACACTTCCCTGATGGGCTCTCCACCGACTGTGACTGGTGTGCTGGCAGTGGTGTTAACCTTCATCAGCTCTGTTTTCCTCGTGCTGATCTTGAGTCCTGTCCCAGCTGATATGGTCTCCAGGCAGGTGGTCTTGTCCTGCACCTGTCGGTGGTTGTGTGACAGGACCGCCAGGTCATCAGCAAAGTCGAGGTCATCCAGCTACGTCCAGGGTGTCCACTATATCCCGTTGCTCCTGCCTGTTGTGGTGGTCTTCATGATCCAGTCGATGACCAGAAGGAAGATAAATGGTGACAGCAGGCACCCTTGACGGAAAATTCTCTAAACCAAGTAAATTCCAAAAAATTATCTACGGACAAGAGGGTCCTTTAAGCCTTCCTTACCCACCCCCCTTCCCCCCTCCCCTTGCGTAAGGTAATCGGGAAAACCAAGAAGCCAATTCCAGGCGCGTCGGGACCACTGGGTAAACCGCTGGGACCTGGAGGGCCCACAGGTCAACAGGGTCCACAAGAGACCAAAGGTGACACAAGACACTCTTTTAGTGAGATGCTATCTATATTCGTTTTAACTTACCAAGACCACCCTTCAACCACAGTGATTATCACCAAGTATCGGGTGCTAAACAGATGCCAGAAGTGATATGTCATCGTTTGTTCTTTCTTCTTGCTTTGATCTTGCATGTTGCTTATTGCTCCCTCAGGATACTCGTATCCATTCTTCTTCGCGATCTTACGCAAGATCTCTTCTGCTTCTTCGACTCTTCCTCTAGCGGAAAGCCAACGAGGAGACTCAGGAATTAGCCTGGAAAAATCACAGGGTGTAGTAGTTAAAAAAAAGCGGTCAAACGTAAGACATGCGCATGGGTGTCAATTTTAAGCGCCCGCGCACAAATTTTTCGAACAACCGCTATCTCGTAAGTAAGCGAATAAATTTGAATCGTTCACAGAAATTTGTAAAAGGGAACAAAAGTTAGGGGAAAGAGAGCTTGAGACTTTTCGAAGAAAAAACTTATTCAAGCATGGGTTTCTTAAATACTGTTGTTTCCTGGTTTGCGTGGTTGTTTGTAACTTTTGTGAGACAACTTGGTTCTGGCAGCCTAAAAGCACGCCACCTAGTCATTACAACGTGCACAGAGGTTTGGCACATGGAGTAAATTTAGATTCATTGTAGAAAGAAGTTTCCAAATGGCGTTGGTTTAGGTTTGCTACAGTTCTGTGATTGGTCTAGAAATCCCCTGCCACCATGTCAACCAATCAGATGCACAACTCAAACCGAGGCAACTTGGTCACTGGCGTTCTCCCGCGCTGCGGGTAGTCAGCTCAGACTGAACGTCGCTTAGACCTCTGGGATAGATAAAAAAGGCAACACCTACATTTAGACACAGATGACCAACACAGGGCTAGAATAACAGGAACAATTTAAAGGTTACAATTGAAGGTCTCAAGAACATCTACACCTACCAGTATAAAGCAACGAAAGGTAAATTCAGAAGCGTTATCACCAAACTGAACGCTTTCCAGCCTCGGACATAATACGCAATCAAAGCTTGCACAGCAATCCCAACTCCATAAGCTCCTTGAGATAAACAGTTAGCCCAACGCCTCCACTCAGGTGTGGCCATCTCAGTCATCAGCAAAAAGCCCGCAATCAGACAGCCTACGCCGAAGACAAAGATATTACAACAAAAAAAAAACATTAAAATCGAAAAAAAAAAAAACCTAAGAGGAACGCTTATAGCATGCGTAGCAGTCCTTTCTGTTTCCGCTTATCCGTAAGGCGAACGAAGTCAAGCGCGGGCATGGGGCGAAAACGAGCATAAAAAAAATAGGATGAGTGGGGTAAAAGGGGAGTGGATGGGGGGGGGGGGAGGGAAAGAAGCAATCCCTCCCCCCCCTTTTCTTTGCTCCTATTTTGGTTGCTCGTATTCGCCTTCGCTCCCGCTCGAATATCTGAAAGGAAACAAAAGAATACTACACAGGCTAGAACGCGTGTGGTTTTCCCCTTAACCACTATGAGTGACCGGCTTATAATTTCTCCTTACAGTGTCACCCTTGAATCAAACATTATGGTCGTGAGAATAAAGAAAATGATCACGAATTTAGAAGCTCCTGATTGTCAAACAAATTCCCCTTGTAAATATCAGGGGAAATGTAAAGCGAAGGGTGAGGAGAATATCGATATCAATGTAAAGGGGTAAGGGACTTAAGCTGAGGAAGATATCACGGACCACAATGACTAACGAAAAAAACTTAGACTATACACTTTGACAAGTTGCAAGTAGAATGATTATCACCGATAAGTATAATTGCTGAGGTGATTAAAGAGATGTGCGCGCTCTGATTGGTCGAGGATTGCGTTATATCTCGCCTTATTAAAAACTGGATCGTTGCAATTCAGGAGTTTTCGTTGGCTTAGTCATCATAAGTTATGAGCCATTATACCTTCCGCATGCATGAAGACGAGTTAAACAGGAAGTGTTTTTGTACATTTTAACATCCCATTTGTTCTTACAAAATAATAAGTTGTAAAGATTTATCCACAGGGGCGTTTCTAACGAAAAAATTTTTCCACTCGCGCTAATGGATGTGAGGTGACTATGGTTTATCATCTCATATCCAACACACACTGGTGAAGTAATCGTTTAATAATCACCTCGCGCGAGGTGATTAGAGCAGAAGCGCTTAATTTCAAATGGTTGCCTCTCGTTTTGTCAATTCCGAGGAAGTAATAAACGCAATATAAGAAAATTCCATTGCAAAGAGCTCAAAAGATTTAACTGATTTGGCGGAACTCTTTTCAAACGAAAGATATAAAGTTTTTGCTGCGTGAATGAAATAAACCTTTTAAAACTGCTTGCTAATCTTGGTATGAGCAATCAACGCAATTGTAACAAAATATGCTCAATGCTTTCCTTATTTGCAAAATTTACAACAGAATTCGAAAGCACCAGAGCAACTATATTAAAACAATTATTCGTCTCATTGTTGAACAATCCCCTCGTCTCGGGACTATTGAACATTGTTATAAACCTAGATCTTCACTCAACAAAACGAGCAGTGTGATTGGTTGATTCTTGGTCACGTGCCCCTGACTAAGAATGATTCAAATGTATCCCGACCGGGATTCAATTGCGCAGTTGCCGCCCGCCATGATTGCCACATGATTGTTTAAGGGAAAGTCTAAATATATAGCAAAGCACTTAACGTATGGTCCCTAGGAAAACTAGTTAGTTTTGTTTTCCTTAGGACCATACGTTAAGTGTATAATATTCACTTCGCCTTCGTCGAATAATTGTCCACAGGAGCCCTGATAATGGGTTCCTGTTGTCCAGTAGTCCTCACCTCCACTGCAGACCCCAAGGGGAACCCGCAGGATGACGTACATGATGAAGTTCGTGGAGAAACTCTCAATCAAGGAGGCGATAAACTGCACGAGCATGGTGATAAGGAAAGTTGTACGGCGTCCAAATCTGTCAGACACCCAGCCGAAGAAATAAGCCCCGAACAGCTTACCCGCATAGAAGATAGTCTTTGTAAGTGGAACGTACTTTTTGGCATCATCGCATAAAATGTCCCACTGTAAAAGAGGACCATAAGAGACCCGTCATAAAAGATTGGTTCCTAAAAGGTTTTTTTTATTTCATTTATAAAAGAAAGTAATCGCATTCGTATTATTAAAGCAAAAGTGATTTAAGAACTTTTCTGTTGAATTATTGTGTAGCAACGACTGCCAAAGTACTCATTTTGTTGCAATGTGGATACACAGCCTCGTTCCCGTCTCTCTCTCGCTCCAGGAAGCAGTAAGAAGAGAGATCCTGGAGGCGAGGTTATTAGATATGGTATATTGTATTTAGGAACGAAAATCCCGCGAAACAGGTCGGTGAAGTTTTCACAAATTTATCAGTGCAACGGTGCTGTAATCTGTTCTGAGCAAGAGAATGTAAAAAGCTCAAAATCTTTTGGTTCTGAGCCATGTTCCAGTTTCTTGCTGTACATTTTGAGAGCAAGTAGGTTCAAATATAGATAAATACATGAAAATATACCTGAAAATCATGTGTCAATGATTCATCACTTCACGGGTTTATTACGAACATAAATAATGACCAGCTCCCAGTTGGCTTTTTAGCTTAGTTGATAGGGCACTGTACCAGTATCGCAGAGGTTATTGTCATGTAATATCTTCAAACGACATGTTTCTTTCCCGTGCTTTTATTACCCATCGTCCCTATCGAATGTAACAACTTTACGTCATGCGTAACACCAGATAACGCATACATGCCAGTCATGGGTTCAAATCTCGTACTGGCCTGGATTTTTCCAGACCTTATTTTCATTACTGCTTAAGTAATGTTCATCGCTTTCATATTCATTACATCGTAATCTTGTTTGCACGTAAAATTCATAAAATTTCATGCATTCTTTACAGCGCCTCCGACTCAAGTGACGCTGAACTTCGGTAGCAATTATCGTTAAAACGGAAATTTCTACTGCAAACGCCTTTTTTTCTCGACAATTTATCTATGCTATGATCTTTTCGCGATCGTGTAGTACCCGCTTGCAACGAAGCAACTGTTTTCCTAGAAATAAATTTTCAATCACTCCCGATATCTCGATATCTGTGTACGGCCGATGGTGGCGCAAATCCATTAGAAGGCTTAGCGTAGATAAAATTCGATTAACAAAAAAAAAAAAAAAACAAAAAAAAAAAACAAAGCAAAAAAACACACAACAAAAAAAGGGGAAGAGATCGTATTTCAAAAGCATAAGTTGAAAAATACTTTTCGCGCCCAAAAACGCTTGATTTTAAAAGAAAATAAAACATTGGGATTTGATTCAAACCCCAAAATAGAAAACGCCGTTTTCTCTCAAAATCTGGATTAAGATCAGCCTCAAAGTAGAGCGTGACAGGCGAATTGTAAACAACATTGTACCGTGAAATCACGTACGTTCGACATATTTTGTGGCGAGATGTTTTCCTTATGATCGGCCAAGCTCACTGCATATAAAATATATCAGAAGTTAGCAGAAGGGCAGAAATAAGGCAAACGACGACGTTTTTATTTCCCTGCTCTAGGCATAATCGTAAAACACTGCTTACAAAACGGCTGTGCAAATATTCAAAACAAAGCCCTAAAGTTCTACGTGGGCTTGTTAAGTCAACTAAAAACGTTGGCCAGAGTCTAAGTCGCACTCGTGTGTTGTATTGTTTGGCATCCTAATCAGGAAAGAAACGAGCACGGGCTCGTGGGCAAATTTTACATACCTCGGTAACGATCGAAGAAAATGTCACGTCATATCCAACTTTCTGACAAACTGTATTGTTTTCCCAAGCCGCACAAAAATCCTCTCCTCGAATGTCTGTGTTGTTTAGGCAATAGAGGTCACCTTCTTTTGGCTTACGGGCAGCAAATGCTGGAGCGTATGTATACCAAGCCTGTGGAATTGTGGCAAGGAAAATAAGCACCCACTGAATTTGCTGAAATCTTGACCATCCGCCAAGTTTAATCAGAAGCTCATCGAATTCAGTTTTTTTGTAAATTCGGCTAAACGCCCCGTCCTCCGATTTTGACTTCGGCATCTTTGTTTGGAGCTGAAAGAAAAGTATTTGTTTTCCACCCAAGAAGATGTTATTATGTGGCGATTGTCTGATTGAGCCGTATCATGCGTATACAGACTGATATAGAACAGATTAGGTTACAGCCATTAGTTTGATACGTGGTTTGGTCTTCAGTTCGCCTGCAGGCCTGGTTCGTCTGTTGACCTGAAATCGGGGGGGTCGGAGGATTACGAATAATCGGGTGACGTCAATGCGCGTCTGAACTTGATCCTTTTAGAAAGCAAGGTCCATTTGAGAGAGGACGCCATTTCGTTCCGAAGCTCTTCCCCCCCCCCATGAAGGGGGCTGCATGGGGGGGGGAAAGCATTACTCAGCCCCCTCCCCCTTATACAGATATGACCCGCCCAAGAGGATTATTTTGAACCATTTTGGTTTGAAAACGGGAATATATATAATAACCCAATAGGTGACTATCAGAGTCTATAGGTTGTAAGATTTTACGCCACTCTCTGCGTCAGTATCTTAATTACAGTAAATTAATTCGTAATGAAAATATTAACGGCGTAAATTTTTTTTAGTTAACAGCGCAATTTCTTTCAGTTGGTAATACACATACTATAAGATTTTAAGTCGTTAACTGACGGCGTAAAACAGGTCAGTATGTATATACACCGACTAGGATGGAGGCTTAAAAAACTCACAGTCAATAGACTGCGTTAATCACATATTACGCCGTTCGAATTTGGAAAACTATGATTTTTAAACCTGATACGGTTTTCAAGATATCAACGGCAGCGTATTATCGTATTTACCTTTCCACTTTCAAATGAATGATGGACAGAAAGAGAAGGAACCAAAATGCATGTCATTTACACTAGATTTTTCACAGGAATGCAACCATGACTTCAACAATGAGCAATCCATGTGAAACTTACAGAAGCCATTTCTGAAAATAGGGAAGAAAAATTACATGTTTTGGTCGTGAAACATGGGTCATTACTCAGAAATTCCTGCAAGGAATCCCGGGAAGAACTCCTTTCCCCTAGAAGTTGTCCTATTTTGGATTAGTTGATAAAAATATGGAAAGTGTATTCCCCCCCTCTAAAAGGATATACCGTATTAGATATCACAACATCTTTAGGTCGACAGATTTCGTTCTTCAACAAGAATTATCATATTTCCTATCACGAAACTGTCATTTGCACTAGACTGAATGTATTGCGTTCGACGTAAAAGACGTGAGTGCGCTGTCTAAAAAATTTTTATTTTCAGTCTTACGCGACAAAAGATGACGTAGTGTCTTATTTTATCTGCTCAAGAACCATTAATGGTCTGTTTTATAACTTTTATCGATCTATGCGAAGTCTATGCCTTGTCAAAACATAAGCACAACCTTTCGAGAACGATACGGACATTTTCAAAACAATAACAACTGCAAAAGAAAATGGTTCACGACTTTATTCACGGGCAGGAGCCTAGCCTCCTGTCACGGGTTACGTTTAAATTAAAAATTCGTTCACGTGGATATGAAAAGATCTTACCATCTTTAATCAAGATCCACGAAACAAAAAGATTAAATCACGAGAAAAAAAAAATCACTCAATCACGCTTCATGTAAAAAGTATATGACCCTCTTGGATAACTCTCTTTACTTCCTTACTCACCCCTCCATCTACTTCCCCGAATATAGCAATATCCGGAGTGTCTTCGGTATAGATCGTAATCGGTCGGAACATTTTCGGTCAAAAGTCGCCTGGAGCACGCTTTTTGACATCTTCTGTACCTCTCGCGATGGCGGATGGATTAAAACAAAGAGAAAACTTATATAAGCTGATGATAAGGTAAGTAGGGTTTCCGAATGTAATTTAATTGTTTTTTTTGAGCTTATGAAGGGAAGCGAAATACGAAGATATCGCTCCAGAGTGTCGTTAACGCTTGAACAAACAACAATATGGCGTCGTGCTTCGTTTGGTTTTCAGCTGCTGTCAGCGTCTGCGTTAATCTATCTCCTTGAAGCATCGCGGGTGTGTGACTAGATTAAAGAAAAAGTAGATGAATTGAACCTCAAATATTATTTGCCTATAAGCGTTCCAGCCTCGTGATGTTTCGTCAAGAGAAGTAGAAGCGGTGCTAAGTATTAACCCGATTGATACTTATTTGATGGTTTTCCGTTGTTATTGATGCGAATTGAACCCTTTAAGCTTCGTTCCGTTCTAATTGTGTTGAACACCAGTAAGTTAGTAGGAGTAAATTTATCTTGGCTGGAAGAGTACCTCAAATTTGTTACAACAGACAATGTTTTTTTTTTGACTCAGTACAATTTACGTTAACCCACACAGACTTGTTTCAAGCTAAATCGAGAAATACCTGAAAGATGTTTCTGCTTGCTTTTTAGTGTTATTAATTTTATTGTGAAAAGTAAATCTTGTCTGCGCTTCTCTGTCGATGCTGCTTTATCAGGTGAAATATTGTCGTAAAGTTCAGCCAGTTATGGTACAATTTGTTTCAACATATGCTGAAAAATTTAGTTTAAGGGAAAAAATGATAGCGTTATTGTTGTAGGCTTCGGTGAAATTTTGCCTAAGAACACAAAGAAAGAAAGTCAGCTCTTTTTTGGTACTTCATTTGGAAAAATATGTCATAGAAAAATCAAGGAAGTTGGAAATTTTTCTGTAAATTAGGTTAAATGTACAGTGCATGAACAACTTTTTTCTGGCTGCTCCTGTTGGTAAAGAGAATAACTTTGTAAAGAAACTGGAGTGCTGTATCAGTGGAGGTTATTACATGATAATCAGTTCTTACCAACTGAGTTTTTTTGTCGATTGATCTAATAAAGGGCTAATGCCCAAAAAATCAGCTTTAGAGAGCCTTTACTGTGGTCAATTTACATACCTGTTAGTGGTTTGATTAGCTGGTAAATGTGAGCTTTGTCTCAAAGAGCAGGGTAAAAGGTTAGCCATTTGATTTTCTTCCTCTGTAGTTCCTATGATTTTTATGCCAAATCCTTCTCATTCTGCAAGGTCTATTAGTTTTTCTCTGGCTTCCAAGGTCCCAAGTTCAAATTTTTCTCAAAGTGGCTTTCTGGCAACCTGAAATGATGAAATGGTTGCCAGGAAAATAACTTCTATAAAGTATTTATGCAGATGTTTCAGTCTCTTAAATTTTAGATTATAAACAAAAATTAACCCAATGTTACAGGTTGTTACAACACTGCACAACACAGGTTGCCAAAGTGGTGACTTTCACAGAAAATTAAAACCCTGAAATTCATTTGTTTATGTCTTTTTCTGTGAGCTTGTACATTATTGATGACACAGATATACACTTGATTTCAATAATCACCAAGATTCTGTCTTTTATTAGGAGGGTGTATATAATAAACACTATTAGTTGCATGCGGTGAATGATGGAGGATATTGAAGCTTCCCTGAAAGAAAAGGAATACCAGTTGTAAAAAAATGATTTAATGAGGATAACAAGGAAAGTGAATCTCTGGAGAAAAGTGAATCCTTAGTGGTGTATTTGAGCAAACTTTTCCCATTAACCTGTTTGGTCCCATTGTTCATGGATTATATTTTTAGGTGTCAACATAGTGGCAATTAAGTGTTTATTACATATGTTTATAATTTGATCTACTGGATTGCCAGTGTTGGTTATTGTCATAAATAATTCTTTAATAACTTTATAACCCTTCTTCCCTCCATAGTCAGCTCAGATATGATGGATTTGATGCCATTGCAAATAATTTGGCCAAAGTTGTTAACATCATCAGTGCATGCCCTCCTATGGCACGACTATATGAAGTTGTGAATCTTGGAATTCAAGCTGAAACAGAAGGTGCATTTTAGGGACATTGTTTTATCAACTGTTTTCATAGAGCATTAATCTTTAAATTTCTTCCTTGAAAAAGAGGAGTCCTGTTTACAAATGATAATTTTAATATACCAAATGATGCATTTGAAGAATAATACAATCAGTAAATTTTTATGAAAATGAAGCAGATGTGAGTGAATTACTGAAGGAAAGTATGGATCTTGAGGAAAAAGTTTGGAGGAATTAATTATTTTCGTAGGAGAGAATATAAGGAAGTAGTTAATTTGACTATGTCACTCCCAAGATCCCAAGATGGCATTAGTAATTCTCCTTACTGTCTGCAATACAATTCTTATGATGTTATTTTGGGGAATTTGGTATTGGATCAACAAATAATCCCCTTGTTGATATTTTTTTTTCTCCTCATCACTTGTCTGCTTGATATTGAATTTATATTTTAAGGAGAAAGTATGACTAAGTTACTGCTGGGAGTGAAAGAGTTAATTACTGATTGATAGGTTTTCTGAATGACTTAATAACTGACCACATTACAAAATGACTGAATGAATTGATGGATGAATGAATGAAGGTTTTTTAGCTCTGAATTAATGAACTGAGGAGCAAATGCAGAGAGTATGGATTAAAAGGTGGTAAATGAGTAAATGTGGTTGTCAAAAATTGGTAGTGAGAGACGTGAATATGAATAAAAGTGAGATAATATGTAGAAAACTTAACTGACAAACTAGCAAACCAACATGCAATCTTTTATGCAATTGAATTATTGAATTAATATGATATACTAATTTGTATTGACTGAGTGGGAAGGCTGGATGGGAAACTATTTGGCTCAAGGTCATAAAAATCTCCCCTTTATTTTTGTGAGTTGGTTTGAGAAACTCTCAGTTCATAGAAACACACCTTGTTTTCTTGATCCTGTTTTCCTAGAGTTCAATGTAAACAATGTTCTTTTTGCAAGAAAGCCATACCAGTGTGGGGCCAGATGGTCGTTTTTTAAACTGGCTCATGTCAACCCTGGCTCATGGGTCAGCTTCCATTTTATTTTTCTAGAGGATTGCGCAAGCAGGGCCAGACAAGTCATATAATAATTATCAGAACTGAATAATATTATTCAATTTCTCATTTCTTCAGGTGTGAGACCCGAACCCACAGTCCTTCCTGGACTAACACCATCAGTTGAAACAAGCAGAGGAATTGATTTGGAGTATGAACCAGAAGGTATGGTGAAACCCTTTACAACCTGACATCAGTATACATATTCTCCATACATTTCATAAGGTGCTGACAAGGAGAATTTGTTTAACAATCAAGAGCTTCATTCATTTGTGATCATTTTTGTTATTCTCGTGACCTTTACGTGTGATTCAGGGATGATGTTGGAAGGAGAACTTTCATGCTAATCACTCTTTGTCCTCAAAGGGTTGGAAATTTGGAATTTTTAAAGTTATTCTTGAAATGTTTGAAAGGTATTTGCAATGTGTTTGCATCTATACTAAGAAATTGTAAAATTTATACAAAGCTGTGTAGTCCTTTTTTCTTGTTCTCTGTGAAGCAATGTGCTTGCACATGTGGGTGAGATGATTTTCAATAAAAATTTCCATTTACTGTGAGTCCAAATGTTACTACATCCAGGTGGCAGTTTTGTCCTTTTCAGGTGATAACTAATAAAATTTAATTTCTTAAGTACCTCCTATCACTACCATAAATCATTTGGAATTACTGAAAATTTAACAGGTACATGTAGAATGATTACTCTTACTACCAGTTTGAAAATTGATATTACTTATTATATTTGAAATAAGGGAAAACACTGAGTCAGAATATTACTAACTCTGCTCAGGGAGTGAATTTGAATTTGGGGAAACAACCCAATTCCTATTCATCTGCAAATAAAAGTTAATGAAATGGAATATCTAAGTTGTATCATTTTGTATACTGAATCAGCGCTAGATTGCAATTACTGGTTATTTGTTTTTTAACTGGGGTTTTTTTTCACTGAAAATAAATTATGATAATTACTGCAAGAATTTTGAATTATTTCATGTTATGATCGCACAATGTTGGTAGCCTACCATGGAAAGAGCACATGTTTTGTTTTAGAATGCAATGAGTTTGATAAAACTTCTTCCTTTTAGGGCACTGATTTACTTTTATGTTATGATCCTTTTCCATGCACTGTTGTAAATGTATCTACAAGTTTGCCTCAAAGGGTGCTAGTCTAATAATTATTTTTCCATAGTTTTTGGGCAAATACTTAGACTGGTGATTAAATTTTTTGTGTAGTTACAGTCCTAACAATATAATGAAAAAGTAGTACACTTGTAGGTAGTCATCACCTGTTTTAAAAAGTGGGGCCAATTTATAACAGCCCATGACTAAGAAAGGAGGATAGCATTGTTACTTAATTCAATCATTACATCAGTGGTAATTTCAATCATCAATTGTTGAAATAGAAAAAGTATCAAAGTGATAAAAAGGCCGACTCTATTTCAAGATAATGTAGTTTTATCAACTGAGTTCATAATGTAAATTGTGCACCATAAATAGTTTCTAAAGCTGATATTTTTCGTGCAAGCCATTTGTCAAGTAGCACCACAGTTTCTCCAGGAAATTACCCCCTTTATTCATAAATCAATTTCAAGGTGATTTTATTAAACTTAAAATTATCTCCATCTGATTTTAGATTAACCTAGCCATTTACATGTAAGCTGGTTCTTTTTGAAAAAAAAAACAATGTCAGTAACTATAATATAATCTTTTTGGTTCTTAAAACCTTATGTGGTTGAAGTAAACAACAAAATTAATCTTACATTTAACTATAAATGATGCCTTCTTTCTGACTTGTACAAAAGCCATGATCGTACATGTTTCTGAAAATATGGATTTTCAATTTTATTGAAGCTGTTTTTGTACAAACATGTAAAGGCCTGATTCAGTATACAACAACTTATTCCATTTCGTTGCTTGCCTAGGGAAAGAGGTGAATGGAGAATGGCAAAACTCCACTACTGATGAATCATTCATGAACAATCTTGAACTTCAAAAAGTAGACCAAGATTGTGAGAGTGAGCCCGAGGAGAGACCAGATGATTCCCCTTTGGCAAGCATGGTTCTTAATCACATTCTAAGAATAACTTCTGACAAGAAATTCACAGAGCCTCCCCAAGCGCTGAAGCCCACTGCAGCAGCAGAGTCCTCGAGTGGAAATGGGCATGTGCTTGATACAGAGAGCATTTGTGAACAAGTTAAACTTGAACTTGTTAAGTATAATGTTTCTCAAGAGGTGTTTGCCAAAGCGGTCCTAGGCAAATCGCAAGGATATCTCTCTGAAATGCTCAAACATGGTGAGAACTTTTTTCGCCCCCAAGACAATACACACTACAAGGGTTGGATGAATTTTGAGATCATGCGACAGTTCCTTCAGAGACCAGAGGCTGAACGCCTAAGGATTTATTACCAGAAGGGAGAGGAGTTAAAGAGGGAGAGGATGAAACGTCGGCAGATTGAGATTGTAAGTGCAATTTCTTTTCATTATTTGTGTGCAAATTATATTCTTCTTAATTTAAATTTTTTCAAGTTTTTTGTTGCTGTGTAGCCTGTTCGCAGGCATCATATTAAGGGGAATTCAGCTTACAAGCTCACAATTGTTTATCCGACCAGCCATGTAAGTGAGGGTGATTGGTGGGAAGGGGGTGGGGAAAGATAAGTAGATTTTTTATTGATTTCAATTTCCTCACCCCTCCCCTCTCCTTCCTTTGATGTCCCTCACTTTCTTTGTACAGTTTCTCTCTCTCTTTAGTTGCTATAAATTTGACCTAGAAAATACTGAGCACTTGCGTGCAAAAATTACAACAAAGGCTAGTTGCTATATAATTATTGCTGTTTTGGGAGAAGATGCTGTCTGGTTTTTTTCTCCTGCTAATGAGAGGATGGGTATCAGAATATTCCAGGCTTATATAAAGAGAGAACATAGGACACATGAAGTTTTGCCTGTATGAATGAAGTTTCTTTGATTGAAGGCTGCATTAATACATCAATACCTTTGTCCTATTGAGTTTTGTGTAGTTAATTGGGTTTTGAACTGCTATTCATTTGGTATTTTTAGAATATGAGAAGCACCTTGAAGCTGAATCTGAACTTTTGAGAAATGTAAACTGACACCGATGTATTTGTTTGAATATTAGGGTCTGTCTGATGATGCACTCAGGAAAAGAAGACGCTACATACCTACTGAAGCTAAGGCTGTTATGGAGGATTATTATCACCGCAGCAAGTACCTTTCATTGGAGAAGCGCCAAACCTTAGCCAATCAGCTGGCCATTCCTGAACAATGTGTCAGTGATTACTTCAAGAATCTGCGATCCAAGAAGAAACACGAAGAGCGCATGAAGTGTTTATTGAAAGGGCTGGAACATGGTGAAAAACAGCTTGACCAAACAGATTCTGGGGATGAAGATGAAGACAGTATGGAAAATGACACCAGTGAACATCAAGGGTTGTGTTCGCGTAATAACTCAGCTGAGCAAACATCTAGTGCTTCAGTCGAAGCTTCCCCACAACCACATGGTCCTGCTCAATCTCCAAGTTTAATACAGTCATGTGGCAGAAGGTTTAATATTTCACCTCCAGTGTCTGCATCATCTCAAGCCTTTCAAGCCTCCTCAGAAAGGAAAGTTTCAGAAACTGATTTAGTGGCATCAAAAATTGCTGCTCTGACGCAAGGTCAAAAGTCATCAAACAGACAGTCTGGTCTCCGAAATACCCAATCGCCTTCTGCTAGAAGTAAAGATAGTGAACTGCAGGTTTCAAGGACACCCACCAGCAGGTCTGCTCATCATGCAAGTAGGGAGAGTACTGTACCCTCTACCAGGTGCCTGTCATCACAGACACCTGTCTCCAGCTCTGAAGAAGTGGAGACATTTTCGCTTGATAGCCTGATTGATGGTGCCTGCAGTTCTGTCATGCTCCAGGGGGGGACACCTGAAACTGATGGACTGGAGGTTGGGCAACAGATTTATGTTGTACATGTTAACAATCCTGCTGTAACAAGTGTTCAGAATTGAAGATTTTCAGGAAGCTGGCATCTGGAAATTTTGTTTCAAACTTCCATAACATGCAAACTTCGTGATATGTGAAGGAGACTACAATCATTTGTTAATTATTGATTAAAACTATTAACAGTTTACAGTTTAGTGACAATTTAAGTACAAAGTGGCTGTGATTAACAAAGGAAGAGTTAGGAAAAGATGGGGTTAATTCTGTCACTGGCTGCAATATTGTTCTGTGATACTTAAGGCTTTTTTTACATTCTTCAGTGAGTTTCTTTGTTGCATTCAAAGTTCAGAAAGCCACTGTAACTTAAGTTCTTGGCTCTACACTATTTGAAGACCCAGGTAATCTCAGTTAAGATGTGGATACAATTTATCACAAATTATTATTTGAAGTTATAAACAGTGAGAAGTTTTTTTCCTGTAAATATAAGAGAGACAAAGATGACAGCATCAAGGAACTGGCCAGAGATGGTTTAAAACTGAATTGTTTCTTTTGTAATGTTATTTTGTCACCATAACTGCAATAGCTTTTGGAATGTGATCTGTAAAATATATTGAATGAAAAATGAAGCACATAGTATTGACAAGGTTATGTATAGTATTTATTAGGCTTTCATCTAAAGAAAGATTTTATCAGATTTGAAGGATCATGTTACATGGTGCATTGTTACGAGAAAATAAATCGTACTGTAGAGTTGTTTCACCAAGCCAACAGTTAATTATCCTAGCTGTGTTGCATTTATACCCTGTAGTTTCAAGAGCTGGTGTTCTGAGATCTTCAGCTGTAAAGATACTATGCAAGTTGTTTTACGAGCATTTCAGTATCAATGGATCCTGTAGCCTAATCGTCTGTGTGGTAGAGTCCGAAATGACCTGTTTCTGGTTTCAGTCAAAGTCAACATGAGTGGGATTGACAGTCAGAATCAGTGCTATGATGCCATATTATTTTTTTTTAACATCATTATATATGCGCACGCGATCATCACGTCTTGTAGCGTGGGGTATACAAGTTTATGAATTATTATTATTATTATTGATATTTTTTACGTTATCCAGATCTGTGATTCCTACCGAAGATAAGTTTATCTTAGAAGCCAAATTGCAATACTATTGACTCTCTTGAAAGGGGATTAACCCTTTAATCCCTAAGAGGGACTGGAGACTAATTTCTCCTCACAATATCACCCCTGAATAAAACATTAATGTCATGAGAATAAGGGAACTGATCAACAACTATAGGAGCGCTTGATTTTTAACCAAATTCCCCTTTTTCAGAACCTTACGAAATGTACAGAGAAGGTATGGAGAATATGCATACTGATGTTGGGGTGTATCATCGTTAGCGCTTTGGCACGGGTGTTTCTTCCCCCGGGGGAAAGTACGAGGCCTTGATTAACGCGACCCTGCGATGGGCCTGGAAGCGGTCTGGTACTAGTAGTGATGTTAGTGCCAGATCCCCGTCAACAACTTTCAAACCTAATGAGCCTCGTGGTTTCACTCCAAAGTGACAATGACTGTCAACCAATGAGCGCGCAAGAACTTCAACAGTTATTGTTGAAGAAGTTCTATTAAAGAATTGAGTCAGCACATGTGAAAGGAGCGTGTTTGTGATAGGTTAAGGACGGAAATGGTTGGTGAATTCGATATGGGTCACGTATACAATGATTAAACCGTGGGACATCCCTTCTGTGGACTCACTTGAGACTAGAAAAATAGTCTTCTGAAGGAAAAGCAACCCTTTGACGAAGCTCAGATTTCAAGGCTCCAAATTAATTGCAGAATTCTGTAGGACTTACCACGCGACATTCTTTTCCAGATCATGGTACCAGTCCTCCAGCAGCCATGTACGAAACATATTACGTAACAGCACACAAGGCTCCCTGCCGAACAGCGAGTTTTAGTCAAAATGGTATGATTAAGAGTTATACTTTTTTCAGCGTTCATTGTGTTAGTGTTCATGCTCGTTTTTCGCTGTTTTAATTCCGTCTAGCGGCCGGTTATCTATGGTAGTCAATAGCAAGTAATTTAGTGTTAAAAACTGAGTTGAAAACGTAAATTAGCTACCGTAAAGAGTAACAAAGCTGACGTTTCGAGCGTTAGCCCTTCGTCAATCGCTCTGACGAAGGGCTAACGCTCGAAACGTCTCTCTCGCCCACCGACGCAGCACCACAGTTTCTTTAAAAACTTACCCCCTTTATTCATAACGGTAGTCAATGCTTTGATAATCTAGTACCCAGATCCTACCGAATAGACTTAACCGCTTGGCCGGGGAAGTTCTGGTTACAAAACTAATACTTTGATTATTTCAAATAGTTTTCCATTGAATTTAGGCGCTCTCACGAAAAAATGATATAATTACATGTTTCATGATTCTGTTTTAGGTCGATTGATAGCAACAGGCTCAGTAGATGCGTCCATCAAGGTATGTTCTTCAAACAATCAACTTAAGGTTAAGTGAACACATCGGTCAAACATCTGGTATGCGCAAGGAGGTCGGCTTTGTCCAACCGCGCCTATTTCAAAGAGCAACCGCTGTCGCGTTAAATAGCGAACAAAGTTGAAACGCTCATAGAATTATAAAAATAGGGAAGAAAAGTTGGAAAACTTAAAGACTGCGCAACAAAGCTTATCTAGTTACGTATAACCTGGTACCGTAGATTTACCATTTTATTTTGAGCTTCATGAAAAAAAAAAGATTATTTTAAAACTTTGTGACGAGAGAGATATGCACCGTGATTAAAGGTGGTTTTGTTCCAGGCCCACAGTTAGTAGAGACGGCTTTTCGTGTGCCCGCATTTTCAGTCATTTCCTTTGAAGAGAGTGCTTAGCATGGCGCTAGAACCAGAAATTCTCAATGCGGAGTTCAGTGCACCTAGCACTAGTCTTCCCCGTTCACTACTCAAAAGAATCTTAATTAGACAATCTTTTTTAAACACCGTTAATGAGTTCAATTATGTAACGCGGCTATTGAAGTGAATGGCTGAATAATATACATTATGACTGAGTGCTGTCAAAAAAAAAAAATGCGCTGCTTTAGCACAGTCACGTTTGATCTCTCTACGTTCTCCGGGTCTTTTCTCGCAGGTGTTAGATGTCGAGAGAATGGTTGCAAAAAACACGATGCCACAAACACAAGATCAAGGAGCTGGCACTAATTTGGAGAATCATCCAGTTATCAGGACTCTTTATGACCATATGGATGTACGTATTTCACGAACGCACCGATAACAAGCTTATTATGTAATAATGATAATAATAATAATAATGATAATTTTCAAATTTTTTGAATATAATAAGCTTTATTCAAAGCTCAGAATATTTACAAATGGATATAGAAATAAAACAAATCGTGCTTTATGTGCAAAAATGTATATGAACTCCAAAAGAACTTGCATAGCTAAAGCAAACTTAAAGTTCACTGGTAAAATTATCAATATGAAAAGCAACTATTTATAATAATAATGATATAATAATATAATAATAATAATAATAATAATAATAATAATAACAATGATGATGATGTAGCAGTGGACATTCCACGAGGTGGCTCTTCCTGGCTATTGTTCCGAGGTCAATTGGAATTTGGAGTATTGTATTTTACGGAGGGAGGAAAACCGGACTCGATGATTTTTGAAACAGTTGCGAACGTCTCGAAATTCGTCTAAGAACACAACGCATTGTCCCGGTCAGGTCTCGAAACCGGACCTCTCGACGTGGAGTCCAGTGCACTGACCATTAGGCCACTGCGCTTCCCATGCAATCCTCGATCCTCGATCCTCGATCCACGAATACCTATCGTCGATCTTCGATCCTTGAAGTTTTTAGGAATCGAGGTTCGAGTTTCGAGGAATTGTTGACTTACTTCTGAGTAGTACTGTATGTGTAACATGACTGTTTTTGTTTTGTTTCAGGAAGTAACAGTTGTTGAATTTCATCCCAGCGCTTTGGTCTTGGCATCTGGTAGTAAAGACTGCACAGTGAAACTATTCGATATCTCAAAACCCTCAGTGAAAAAGGCTTATCGTTCCCTTCAAGTAAGTTTTAAGGCAACATTCAGAACATTTCATAAACCACTCAGTAACCAATTTCTGGAGCAGATCCAAAAAATCTTTCATGGGAGTGAAGGGGTTTGGGGGGGGGGAGAGATTTTTGATTGAGCGAACACATTAAGCTAAGAGCGTGAATAAGCTAAGAAATATTGTAATACAAGTGAATGTTTAATACTTCAAATTGTGTGGTAACATGCTTTCCTGTTGTTGCAATCATTTTGGTGTCAAAGCCATGGGTCTGATGGGAAGGGGATGGGGACATGGGCATCCCTCCTCCAGGGTCTCCTCGCCCCCTGGGTTCCCCCTCCCCTCCTCTCCCCATGGGTCCCCCCTTCCCTTCCCTCTCCTCCTCCCCTCTCCCCCTGGTTCCCCCTCTGAATCTACTACTGAAACAACTTACTAACTTATACCCACTGGTTTTTGTTTGTTTGTTTGTTTGTGTTTTGCGTGCACAAGATTATTTTAAATTGTTTGAAGTAGCTAAAGAACGTCAGCTAAACTGTGAGTTGTTTTTCTTGTAGGAAGCTGAGGTTGTAACATCCATGTCGTTTCATCCCACAGGAGAATTCATTCTTGTTGGCACAGAACACCCAACCAGTTAGTTCTTTTCCTATTACCCCGACCACAGGCGGTCTCTGCTTTTTAGCGAGGTCCGTCGCGCGAGTGCATTAAAAAAAAAACAAAACAAAACAAAACAAAAAAAACAAAAAAAAACCCGGGAAAAATCGCTTTTTTTTCCCCTCTGATTTATTTTTACTTGTGCGACGAACTTCGCTAAAAGGGATGGACTTCTTGATGTTAGGCCTGTCCCAATTGTGCTCGTAAAATGCTAGAAAGTTGCTTACTGTAATGCCAAGTGTAGAAGTTGCTACTGAAATTTCTTGATATTTTTATATAAAATTTAGTTGAAAGCTTTAGTTGTCGTTCTTCAAAATAATTTCCGACATCAGTAAAGAGAAATAGCTTGAAACCTAGTTTAAAAAGTTGCTCGCGAATATGGGCAGAATTTAAGGACGCTCTGAAGTCTGATGGAACGCAAGAGGCTCGCGAAACGTTGTTGAATGATAGGTCATGTGTTCAAAAGATTGATGAACGTTCAATAATTTGAAGACATTGAAGTTATCTATGAAGTAGTTTACTTTTTCGTGCTTGATATGCGCTCTGAATCTATATTTTGCCCAAAAATTGCGCAGAAAGGCAAACATTTCTCGACGTTGCTAGAGCTGCAAAGAAAATACTTCAAGTACCAAGATGCTTAAAAGTTGAGTAAATCTGGTCAGGCATACTCGCCGTCTAGTCTCCTACTCAGACCTTGACGATTATTACTCGGTAGGATCTGGGTACGAGATTACTCGTGGTCTACTTCAAATTCAAAGGGCAGTGTGTGATTTGACCCTTATAATAGTCCTGTAGCCTTTTTCCGCTGAAATGTCTTAAGACACATTTTTATTCAGACTTAATGTATAAAAACCAATTTACTTGATAAGCCATTTCTAGAAGAACATTTGTCGGCGTTTTTCGCAAAGAATATTGTTTATTTGATGTTCTAGCTAATAGCCATTCACTTTAAACATTTAAATTGTTCTGCATTTCATCTTTATACAGTTCGTCTTTATGATACAAACACCGGGCAGTGTTTTGTGCCGGCAAACCCCCGTGAATATCACACAGGATCTATCAATATGGTGAGAGTGATATAATTTTTGTGACAAGTTGATGACACGTTTCGTTACAAATTTATGCCAAATAGTCTCACGGTTGAGTCAATAACAAGAACTCTTATCGTCTCGAACCCAGATCTTCCACGGCCAAGTGGTTGTAAGGATCCTTTATTTCGGTTACAGTTACACGGTAGGATCTGGGTACGAGATTAGTACTCTTACTCGACATTTCTTACCTATACGACTATACGACATTCCTCGCTTAGGCACCGGTCATTGCTTATCGCTCAAGGGGGGGGGGGGGGGGAAAGAGCTGGAGGATTTTAGTAGTGTAACGTCAAAACTTACCTGATTACTCCGTAAGGCTATGTAATATTCCTATGATGCCTTCCAATCTTCATTGGTAGTTCATTGGCAGTAAATTTTCTTCAGCCCTCCCCCTCTTATACTCTGTTGGTGACGACTGATTCCCTCTCCGTTCCCCCTGAAAACAAAGTGGCCCCCTCTCCCCCCGATCACCATCTTAAAAAAGCTCTTGCTTGTTAAGCAAATTCTCCTTGTCAGCTCATTAGGAAATGTATAGAGAACAGTATGGAGAATATGTATACTGATGTTAGGGTTTGTAGGGTTAATAAGGCTTTTTTCATCAATTCTAGGTGAAATATTCTGCATCAGCTAATCTTTATGCATCTTGTAGCAAGGATGGAGCAATAAAGGTAAGTCGGACTAACACAGTTGTCAAACGTTGGCGTATGTGCGAATACTGCCAGGAAACGATCTTGAATATGAAAAAGATGACACTTCAGTCAAACGTAGGGCATACGGAAGGGGAGCAACTTTGGCGCCTGCGAGCCAGTTTCCCGCGGAAAACATAAGAAACAACCCGTGTCTCGCGGACAAAAGCGAACGATTGAAACGTTTATAGAAATCTATAAAAGGAAATCAGAAGTAGGGAGAATGAAGACATGAGACTTTTCGAACACAATCCTGCTGGATTACCGTTCTGTGTAGAGTTTTACCACAAAATGTGATTGACTTTTAAAACACAGTAACTTGATGGCTTGTGTGGTCGTTTGTAACTTGGAAGATGTAAAGAGCTGTGCGAGTGCGGAGCCGGACGGCCTTTTCAGACCGGCTCGCTGAACCTGCCTTGTCCAACACACGTCAGCTTTCGTTACAACTTTGTTTAGGATTGCCTGCAGGGGGCTGTATGAGTCTAATTAATATGGATATTACGTTGGAAACTTTCTTTCATTTTTGTTGTAAATAACTTGGCACATGATAACACGTGTCCTGATTTGCTGTAGATCTGGGATGGAGTCAGTAACCGGTGCATCGCAACATTTGAACAGGCACACCAGGGTGGAGAGGTGAGTTATGTACAGACACACCATTGTGCACAGGTTAGTTATGTACAGGCATACCGGGGTGGAGAAGTTAGTTTTGTGCAGGGACACCAGGGTGGAGAGGTTAGTAATGTAAAGGAATTTGCGAGACTTATTTGTTCATATTGCTTAAAACAAAATCACTGTTGTTGAAAATTGTTGCGCACTGAGTCTACTTTGCCAAATAAGGGTCTAAAAGTCACAGTGTTTTCACTCTTGCCTCTCTCTCTTTGTTAACTGGTCCACTTTGCCTCTAATACTCCTTTTATGGCCTGATCCAGGCGTTCAGAAATAAAACTAAGCGAAGTAGAAAGTCATGTAAATGGCGCGATAGAAGCGGTAGAGAGAAACGACGAAGGCTTGGGTCGAGTCACCACCCGGCCAAACCTCTCTCTTTTTTCCACTCCTCCGCTACTATCGCTCTTCGTTTTGCTAAGTGAAGGCCTGGATCAGGCTAGTTTTCTTACAAAGATGGTGTTCTCTATTGCAGGTGTATTCTGTTTGTTTCTCTCAAAACGGAAAGGTAAGGAGAGAACATAATGGCTTCTTTATTTAGTTCGTTTGCACTTAAGAAATATTTTTTCCGACAACAAATGCTTACTTTAAAGCTAGAGGTTATATTTCATCTTTTGTTAGTGTAACATGTTCCAAATATTCAGGAAGTCGAACGAAGCGCGATAAAGAACGGCGCCATAGTCGCCGAGGAGTGGAAAAACGAGAGAGGCTTGGGTCTGACACGTAATGAACCACTCGACCCAAACCTCCCACGTTATTCGCTCTGCTGCCGTTGTCGCGCCTGACGTTCACTATTTTGCATGGATTTCGTAGCGTTCACTTCCTAAAAGCTTGGAACATGCTGGTGTTAGTGCCTAAAAATGACAAAGATTTGACGTGTTTTTCGCTCAATACTTTTTACTCTTGCAGTATATAGTTTCAAGTGGAAAAGATTCTCGTGTGTACCTATGGGAACTCTCAACTGGTAAAAAAAATTTCAAAACGATAAACTTTTACTTGTTTCTATTTTATTTTGTTTTCTATTGTGATTGTACCTTACCCCTTAGACTCTCAAGAGTGACCGGCTTCTAAATTCTCCATACAGTATCATCATTGAATCAAATGTAAATGTCATGAGAATAATGGTAATGATCACCAATGCAAAAGACTCCTGATGGTCAAACAAATTCTCCTTGGCATTACTATGGGAAATACAAAGAGAACAGTATGGAGAATATGAATGCTCATGTAATGGTGTCAACGTTTAACTTTTCCTCAGAGTACAGAATGTGTCCTCAGTTCAGCATCAAGATGCTAAAATTTCAACAGTCGGTTATTTTCCAACAGAGACTGTTTTTAACTCGCTCAATTTCGTTTTTAGGGAAGGCTCTAAGCATGTACATAGGCGCCACAATGTCAAACTACAGGACACAGATTGTTTTCAACCACACCGAGGATTTTTGTGAGTCCGCTTTGATGATAATTGTTGTTCTTTGGGTTCCATCGTGAAAGTGCTGGAGACGTTCTAATGAGAGGGAGAGGGAGCCTATTACAGAGAGGGAAATATGAGAAAAAGAGGCTCATCAGGGAGGGGCACTTACTAAGGAGGGGGAGCTTATTAGAAAAGGAGAGCTTGTTAGAGGGAGGGTCTCAAAGCCAAATTATAGGGGTACTTACTGAAGAGGGGTGATAATTAGAGAGGGGGAGCTAATTAGAGAAGGGGAGCTTGCTAGAGGGAGGGGCTTATAGCCAGAGAGGGGTACCTGCTAAGGAGGAAAGATAATAAGAGAGGGGGAGCTTATCAAAGAGGGGAAGCTTGTTAGGGAAGGGGAGCTTGTTAGGGAAGGGGAGCTTGTTAGGGAGTGGGGCTTAAAGACATGATAGGAAAGGGGTGTGTTAGAGAGGGGCTTATGTCCTATGAAGCTATAAGGAAAAGGGTTCATTAGATAGGGAGGTTTATAAGAGAAGGGGGCTTTTAGAGAGGGGGCTTATCAGAGGAGAGGACTATTTAGGGAATGGGCTTATCTGAGAGAGGGCTCATTTGGGAGGGGGTTCATTCGAGATTGGCCCATTAGAGAGGAAGGGCTTAATAGAGCGTTACGATTTTGTGTTTTGCTAAATTTTTAACTTACTCAACTTTAATAGTGATTGCCGCCGACGAATCGAATAACAGTATAGCATGCTGGGACACGAGGTCAACAGAGCTGCAAAAAACTCTTAATTCAGGTATAAATAAAATTGGTTTTCTTGTTGCTATGGAAAGTATTGCGATTTAGTTTTGGTTTAGACATCGGTTCGCGTGTCTTTATTTTTGTGTCACACATTGAATAATAACCTTCCACAACCAAAAAAAAAAAACAATCATAGTTTCGTGTTTTGCAGTTGCTAGTGTAGGATTGTGTGTATAGGGGATTTTATTATTCAAACTTAGCTTGTTTCGCTTGCTGCATCTCAAAATCGAGATGGATCACGGCGATATGTAGCAGTAAAGTTGTTTAAAGATTGCAGTTGGTTAACATGCGCGAATTGAAAGTTGTAACCTAAGCGCCATGTGGGAGTAAAATCGCCGATGTCAGCTTAGTGGGATTTCGTTTTAATTAAGACCGCGTTCTACAACGAGCGCACGTGATGAGTTGGTTCTTTCCACGTGCGCCACGGGCTTTCGTTTATATAAAAGCCATGTTGCGAAACGAGCGCACCTTATAAGTTCGCTCATATCATGTGCGCCCCACAGGACGTTGAACAGACGGGTGAAGTGAAACTACGAAGGTGAAACGTAACTCTGGAACTAGGACTGAATGCGCTAATATTCCATTTGTATACGTTTTCTTTCTTTAGGTCACAACAACCACATTCGCTGCATCACCCACTCCCCTACAGGAGCAGCGTTTGTCTCGTGTAGCGACGACTTCAGAGCGAGGTTTTGGTACTGTGAGGGAGTATAGAGAATTCCTCCACCGATTGCATTGAAAGCTTAGAATTCGTGTCCATTACGCCGATCTTAAACGCAACTATAAAGCTAAAGTTACAACCTCAATCTCTCCCGAAATCGTCTCAGAGTTTCAGCCTCCTATGTGCTTTACCTGTCATCTTAACTTGGATAAACTCGTTCGGCTCTGTTTAATTTGTGAGACATTGAAATAAAATCTAACGCCAGTTTTCGTCTTTTGTTTTATTTATCATTACTATTAGGGCAATGTTCAATTGAGTTCAACTTTTGTTTTTGCATTATTTCGCTCCGCGATCAGTCCATAAAATACAATACAATACTTTATTTACCCACGCTACATCTAGGAGTGATAAAAACTCGCCTAGGAAAATTTCGCTAATCTCTCAACCAATCAGCAGCAAAACTAAAACTAATCACGACTTGTTCCCTTGCGTTTTCCCGCGCTTTTTGTAAGACCTTGTATCAGGAGAAAAGATGTAAACCACAACAACAATAGCTTGGGACTCTCTTCCAGCGACTCTTAGAGCTTAGAATAAACTTTTAAAGATAATTATGATCATAATATTAATGACAGAGCAATTTTCAATTGTGTGTCGAAATTAATCCATAATTGCTTCTTTCTTTTTGCTCTTCTTCGCTTTGTGATTGGTCCAGAAAAGTCGTGCCAATCTCTTAACCAATCTGATGCTAAACTAAAACCAATCACGGGGTAGTTTGAGTTGATAACGTAAAATGGGTCATTAATACCAATTTACCCTGTTAGACTCTCCTATCGAAGCAACACTACAGTTTCTTTAAAAACTTTCCCCTTTTCATAAAACCAATCTTTCTTCTGCGTTTTCTTGCGCTTTAGGAAGTTTGGTCGGATTTACTTTGAGGTCTCTTAAAGGTATTTTCTTTTCTTCCGATTGGTCGTTGTAATTACTCTGGTTTTGGTTTTATGGCTCTCGATTGAAAAGCGCTCTATGGCTCTTATCATCATTATTGTTAGTATTATACTACAGTTTAGGTTCAATAAATGAACAAATGCCTTAACCTTACGCCTTGAAGTGATTTACATGTGAATTCTCCATGCAAAACTATCTACACGTTATCTATATAATAACAAATCAGAATACACCAACTCATCAATCTGATGGCGATTTCTTTTTTTCTTTTTGTTTTTTGACAAAATACCGAACTGATTCTCTTTATCAATTTAGAGAGGAAATTATGGCAGCTGGTAGGGAGAATTGAGAATCAAATCTTAGGAAATAAAAAGGTCAATGACTTTTTGTAATCTCAAGTAAAAAGAAACAGTGCCATAATTTTCGCATCATAAAAATTTCACCCCATATTTCCTGTTTTCAACTTTTCAATCGTGTGTTCATTTTTACTCCTCCTTTTGGGCAAATTGCATTACCTACTAAACGCTAGGACCGTGTAAAAAAAAAAGAAGAAAGCACGCAAAATAGCGATGCAAATTTAAAAGTTCTTGTGTAAAGTAATACCAGTTTTCCTTCAAGTTTACAGGAGGAAAAGTCTTTGTCCAGGATCAGTCGCTACTCTGTCTCTTGTCTCCTTCATTGTCGTCCTCTGTCGGTTCTTTTTGCCTAAAAAAAAACATTTTTGAGCAAGGAAGATGTGAGATATGTCCAGAAATGCATGAAGTAACGGAAATGGCGAAAATTCGTTAAAATCGTCAAATCCATGAACATTGACTCGCTCTAAGAAAATTTCGTCGAATCTGCCATTTTCGTTACTGCGTGCATTTCTGGACATAAGTGAAAACATTTTACGAGAGAGGAAATCACGTTTCCATCATCACTTGGCTGTTGTTATTGACTTAGCTTGTTCACCGTATTTATTAATTTATTAATAAATTAATTAGTCTTTTTATTTATTTATTCATTTATTTTTCTCAGATTGCGGTAGTTGCACGCATTGTCCAATGGCTCAAATGTTAAATATCTTACAAACTGAAATAACCCTACTGAACCTGAATGCATAACTTAAATCTTACAGTCACACAACGTTTTCTTCTCGAGCACAGGTGGATAATGTCACTTTTACAAAATTAGTCACCGGAAACAAGCTTACCTTAATTTCTGTAAGTCAAATGTCACGTTGTCTCCCATCAGCGCAAACGGAGCCCATTGGCGAGGTTCCGTGAAGCCGTTGCTTCTCAACCACTTCATGGCCTGGTGAAGGGACTCACTGGCACTTTCCCCAGCAGCCAGGCGTTTGTAGAAATGATTCATGAGCTGCTCTGTTGCTTCGTCTTGTATGGCCCACGATGCCACCAACACTGAACGTGCACCGGATGCTAGGAACGCGCGAGCAATTCCAATGACTCCTTCTTGTTTGAACGTTCCACGCCCACTGTGACAACAACTAAGTACGACCAGTTTAGCACGCAGCTTAACCTTTGAAATGTCGGACATTGTCAGAAGGTAGTCTTCTTCTTGTGGAATACCGTTAGTAGTGCAATTAGGGGAAAGGGCAATCTCTCCTCTGTCGGCATGACCATGAGCAGCAAGATGTATTAGACTCGCTGAATGAAGTGCTTGAAGTACCGCCTGCTTTGTTGCGTGTTCTCCTAACAAAGGCTGAACCCCCAGGAGTCGACCAACCATTTCTGCTTCCTTTCTTGCACCGGACAATGGTATCAAGTTGAAAATACGTCCTCTGTATTGCACTTGGCCAGCCTTGGGATCACCCACTACCAGTGCACCAGTCTGATTGTGGTAGTCCGCTGGACATTCCTGGATGATCCCGAGAGTCGTCAGAGAAGGCACAATGCGGATTCTGTGGGTTTCTGATAAATACTTTCCTGCTGGCTCATCCCGTAAGGCAGCAAAAGGGACTCGGTACGAACACCTCTCAGGCACAATGATGACTTCAGGCTCTGTAAGTAAATCTTTTACAGGAGCGATAATCTGGTCATAACACAACTGAAGAATTATTTTGTTGCGTTTGGTTTCGTCACCTTGCAAAGGTGCTCGGCTCTCTTCTTGAGGAGACAAGGGAATGTCGTCACCCAGAGATCGATCTTCGCAATTCGCATTATATGAAATTCCGAAAGTGGAGGCACTCTTCTTAAAAATCTCCTCCGCATCGCAAACGAATGCAGCCATGAGGGTGTCGATTTCCATTTCGGGGCTCACTCGTAAGTCAATGTCTCCATTAGCTTTTAAGACCCACAGACGAACATGTCGTTCACAATATGAAATGTACAAAACAGCACAATTGCTCTCTTTACTCACAATGTTTTCGATCTTAGGCCGATATGTTAAATCAGTTGAGATGTGGCTCTCAGTTAAGAGTTTGTCCGCCATTAATTCTGCAAGGCCTCTAGCCCGTCGCAACTCCTCCACATTAAGAGAATCTCGCAGGCTTCCGTTAGCGCTCAGTATCTGACTGAACACCTTGTATGGGAAATTACCGTGCTGTTCTAAGAGAGACGTTTTAAATTCATCGTTTCCTTTGAGAAAATGTCGCAACTTTTCATAAATTTCAATACTTTGACGAAGATACTGCATTGCCTCCTCTAACTTTGATTGAAAGATCTTTACCTGAGTAATACCGAGAAGGCTCTCAAAGTAGGTCATATTGTCTCCAATTTTGCTACTCATCGAGCGCGCATCCTCAAAGTATTTTTCCGATTCGTCATAATTTCCAAGGGATAAAGACACGTGTCCAAGGAATAGATAACTTGTTCCCTGTCCCTTCCTATCACCAATGCTCATGCTGATAGAAAGACTTTTTTCGTATAGTTCTGTAGCCATCTGGTAATCATTGAGCGAATGATGCAGATGTGCCTGGCTTGCGTAGCATTGTCCTTCAGACACTCTGTCGCCAGTTTCTATACTGATGGCGAGTGCTTTGTCAAAATGTTCTTTGGCCAGCTTATTTTTACGAAGTGCTAGAAACACATTTCCAAGGTTCCCGTTCTGTCTTCCTTCTCCTTTCCTGTCCTCAATTTGTGTTGCGATAGCAAGTGCTTTCTCGTGATATTCTTTAGCCTTCTGATATTCACCGAGTGATTGAAACACGAGTCCGAGGTTCCCGTACCGTCCTTTTTCTCCTTCCCTGTCGCCAATTTGTGTTGCCATAGCAAGTGCTCTCTCGAGATATTCTTTAGCCTTCTGATATTCACCGAGTGAGAAAAACACGCCTCCAAGGTTCCCGTACTCTGTTCCTTCTCCTTTCCTGTTGCAAATTTGTGTTGCGATGGCAAGTGCTTTCTCGTGATATTCTTTAGCCTTTTGATATTCACCAAGTGATTGAAACACGAGTCCAAGGTTCCCGTACTGTGTTCCTTCTCCTTCCTTGTCGTCAGTTTGTGTTGCCATAGCAAGTGCTTTCTCGTGATATTCTTTAGCCTTCTGATATTCACCGAGAGATTGAAACACGAGTCCAAGGTTCCCGTAATGTCTTCCTTCTCCTTTCCTGTCCTCAATTTGTGTTGCGATAGCAAGTGCTTTCTCGTGATATTCTTTAGCCTTCTGATATTCACCGAGTGATTGAAACACGACTCCAAGGTTCCCGTACTGTGTTCCTTCTCCTTCCTTGTCGTCAGTTTGTGTTGCCATAGCAAGTGCTTTCTCGTGATATTCTTTAGCCTTCTGATATTCACCGAGAGATTGAAACACGAGTCCAAGGTTCCCGTAATGTCTTCCTTCTCCTTTCCTGTCCTCAATTTGTGTTGCGATAGCAAGTGCTTTCTCGTGATATTCTTTAGCCTTCTGATATTCACCGAGTGAGTAAAACACGCCTCCAAGGTTCCCGTACTGTGTTCGTTCTCCTTTCCTGTCGTCAGTTTGTGTTGCGATAGCAAGTGCTTTCTCGTGATATTCTTTAGCCTTCTGATATTCACCGAGTAATTGAAATACGCCTCCAAGGTTCCCATAATGTGTTCCTTCTCCTTCCCTGTCGCCTATTTGTGTTGCGATGGCTAGTGCTTTCTCGTGATATTCTTTAGCCTTCTGATATTCACCGAGTGATCGAAACACGACTCCAAGGTTCCCGTAATGTCTTCCTTCTCCTTTCCTGTCGCCTATTTGTGTTGCGATAGCAAGTGCTTTCTCGTGATATTCTTTAGCCTTCTGATATTCACCGAGTGATTGAAACATATTTCCTAGCCTGTGATAAGTGCATGCTTCTCCTCTTTTGTGGCCAATTGTTTTAGTGATAGCAAGTACGCTTTCAAAAATTTTCTTGGCTTCTGCAAACCTACTTGCTCGTAGATATTTGTCTCCCAGCTCTTTCATTGACATTCCAGCATTGCTGAACATGTCAATAAGTTTGTTGGTGTATCTTACTGCATTTGTGTAACCAGAGATTGTGTAGTACGCATTGAGTATTACCTCAGAGACATCAAGGCCGTTAATATCAAAGTCTAGGTTGTAAAGTAAGATTACACATTCATCGCACAAATTAGAGGCTTGTATACCACGATCAGTCTTCAGAAGATATGTAGCAACATCCAAACCTATCCTGATCTTCTCTAGGATTTCACGTGTGTTATTCATCGCTCTTTTGTGACTAACAGAATGCCTTTCTGAAATGAAATAAGTGAAATACAGAAAACTTGAATAACTAAATTAGATGATAACATTTAGAAGCCACCTTTGTGCAACTGTTTTTAAGGCAGAGCGCTCACTTTCCTTGAAAGCCTGTTGGTTTATGCCGGCGCAGCATTCTCTTTTTTCCAAAGCTAATGAGTTTTTGCATGGAAACTGAACAATTGTGGACAAATTGTGTTGTAAAAATGTGTTAAGACATCCAATTTTGAGACTCAGCCTATCCAGGTTTGGGGGGGGGGGGGTGCCTCCGCATCTTTACCACATTAAAAACCACTCTTTAACCAATCGTAGACCCCATCTTCACTTTTGGCAATACCGTAACAATATCGCAACAATACCGTTACAATACCGTAACAATACCGTAACAATACCGTAACAATACCGTAACAATACCGTAACAATACCGTAACAATACCGTAACAGTACCGTAACAATACCGTAACAATGCCGTAACAACCATTAAACCGCTTATCGTCCCATTTTTAAGTCCTTAATTACTAGTATTTTCTTATCCCCAAAATCCCGAAAGCATGCGACCCCATTCTAGTAAGTCTTTTGAAAACCCAACCCCATAATAGTCAATGTAGTCGTGAAAATGCCATCATATCTGCAGACATATCTCCATTAGCCGACTATTACTAGAATTTAAACTCCACCCCACGGTTCGGTTTCGACACCGATCAATAATAACCCGTCTCTTTGATGGAAAAACGATAGATAAACAATTTCAAACTGGTCCATATTAATACTGAATCCCACTGCTAATGTTTTATCTGTGCGCAACTTATTCAGATGAAATATATCAAAAGTATTTCAGATTTAAAACTTCGTTTTTTTAATTCATTGAGTTGGTAGTTAATTTGTGTCACACAACTTTATTGTTTTATTTGTTGCAACCGCCGCATAGGCTCACTTTGGGCAGACATGTAGTGAAATTTATTTTCGACGCCTAGTATGATTTGTTGAATATCATTTCTTATGGAGGCTCCATAGAGTTTTTTGACCGCGCGAGATCTAGGTGTTAACATAGGGCGATTTTGTGTCAATATGGAGAACAAACATGGCGGCTCGATACGATCGCACAATTGTCATCTGAAAAGGTGTGTTAAAAACAGTCGAACACAAAACAGTTTTTATGTGATGGAATAAAGGGCTTCCAGCAACTGCACCGGTAATATTCATAGGCCTTCTGCGCCTGGAGAAGAGGTCTACCGAAAAGAAAACTCCGTGAGAAAGATTACCAAAAGGCGACACATGACGCGATAGACGCATGCTCAGATATAGATCTACCACTGCGTAATGTTTTGCGACAAAGAAAATAGGGATGTTCGAGAAAAAAATATCGCGTTTCCTTTGATGGAATTTCCTGTGATTTTCTGGACCTTTAAACATATTTGTGCCCTTCCTAGTGCCCGTTGATAAAATAAATTCATAAGACCAAATTGGAGATGGAGGGAGACATCACAAAATTGCAAATAGCGAGGAAACTGCTTTTGCAACCCCTATTTTTTTCGGCTTTTAAATGATCAGCAGGACAAATTTCCCAAATTGTGAAAATTTTTGAGAGATTTCACTGAAGCAAATTGAAGAAAATCAAGGACAAAGCCAAATTATCACTGGCGAGCGCCTCCCTTCTTGCAGCCTTAGCTTAATAACGAAAATCATTTTGATAATATTTACTACAGCAAACACTAGTCCGAGCCTTATTCATCGCCCATCTGATGGCTTTTAGTGACCTTGAAAAGCGAAAAGACAAAAATTTTCTAGAAAAACATTACGCTGGCGCGCGCGCCAATATTGAGAAAAAACTCTATGGAACCTCCTTACACGATGAGAAAATTTTTCTTTTTCATATGCGACGTAACAGGCGAGTGTTTTTTCCGAACAACTCTAGTTATGCCTAGAGCTTGATTCTTCCAATATTTATCTGACAGAATGATAACGTAAATTCATTCAGAAAAAGTGAAAATTAACGAGTGGCAGCCGTATAACTATATTCAGAGAAAGACATTTCACCTTTTAAGACAGTATCCTTATTGTTTGATAGATGGAACCTGAAGCAAGAAAGTGAAGGAAAAACTTAACCTGTCATTGATAAATGCAAATAAATATTCGTTCTTGTCCAAGCGTAATGAAGAAGATTGCTGCATTCGCTGAGTTTTCTTTTTTTGCGTGTGTGTTATTGTGGATCGAGACAAAGTGGAAGTTCATAAAAAACGCCAAAGAGACTAATATTCAGCCTTCTTGACCGAACATGCTTGGTCAATAAAGGTTTTGCTTTATAGCAAAAATAGTTCGCTCGAAAAAAATAAAAATGACTTATTTATCTAAGAACTGGGAAAAAAGACGACTGTGTTTGTAGCAAGTCAAACTTGACTGTTTTCTGCCGCTTTTGGCGACTTCATCGCCAACATTGTCCAAAAATTATAAACTTGTTTTCTTGCTCGAGATCAAAGAGGGCGATCCCAAATGGGAAGATGGGCCCAGGATTTGCTTCATATTGCCTGCGGACGCTGCCAGCTATATAATTCATAGTGTTATAACAAAGTAAGGACTTGACTGATCAAAGAAAGAGAATTCAAATTGTTTAAATGTCAAGTCTGCAATATCTCCACTTTACACTTATCCTACAACATGCGTAGAAAAAGATTGAAACTTGTGCATTGTTATTATGGTTTTTTTTGCTCTTAAAATTTGATCTGCCTTGTTCCTTATTAACCCTCCAACTCTCAGAGGTGAATGATTTTTAAGTAGCTTCTCCTTTGCAATATCAAAGCATTAACAAGCGAGCAGGTGATGAGAATACAGATACTGATCAGCTAAAGGATGTTATCTTACCCAACATCAAATTCTCTAAACCTGTTTTAAGTGCAGCTCCCGCTAAGAGCGGTCCTCTCGACTTCCCGTCGGAAAAAAGTTTTCTTTTATTTTTTGCCCAAAAGGGTTTACGACACATGATTCAAAAATAGTTTAGTTTTTCTCCAATTCTCTTTTTTTGCGTCGCCACAGGCCAAAAATGATTTTTGGCCGGACCACCCCTGTGGACAGCGATCGAAAGCGTAAATTTCACAGATTTTGTCCAGTGCGCAGCGACTGCAACAATGTAGCTCACGGAATTTTATCTTGCTACAAGTTACAAGGTGTATTCAGTTAGTTCATAAACAAAATATGGAAACAGCTGAAATATTTTTCATACCAGCGTGATCAGAGGAGACCCTTCTCTTCGACCTTAATTTGCATATCAAAAATTAACTACTTCTCAAAATGCAGGCGTTAATCGGGCTGAAAAAGCATATCAGTGCATAGTTTATACACCAATAAGGTCACGGATTGTCTCAAATCCGCGGGTATATCTCTAGCTTCCATCCACCAACTTCTTAAAAACAACGCAAATCCATGTGTTTGCTCGATTGCGCTCGTGTCAAAGATCATTTGCATGATTCTTAGAATTGACCAAGATCTCCTTTTGACCGTTCAAGCTTCGTTCTTTTATCTTCTACGTTGAGGATTTTAGGTTTTCATAGCAACTGAATGGAGATTAGCTGCCGAGTTGTCCTAAAATGTTGCGTAAACGTGATCGGTCGTAACGCTTGCGCACTTGCGTGACTTACAAAGTAGACAAAGGTGATCGGAAGGCGCCTTCTCGATAATTTACGTTGAAATATCTGGTCGTGAACTACGCACAGTGTGGAGAAGATCAAAATTAAAGAATAAGATTTGGCACTCTGGTCATAACAGACATATCGCGTTGCTTAAAAGGGCACAAAAACAAGTTAAAATAGGTTGCAGTGTTTATATATTACAAAACAACACGCATACACTCTGAAAAAAATCTTGCAGTTTCTCCCGAGATTTAGTATACGGAACCCGATGAACTAACCCTCCTTTCTGCAAATTTGTTTCCGTCATTAATGATGTTACGATCTTAAAGACCACAACGGTTTTGAGCTACAAATTCGACATTTCCCTGCGACTATCAAAATCAACTGAACAAACCCAGCTTGATGTATTGCGTGACGTGATTGTGCAAACTTTTCTCTTCGTCATACGACTTGTTTCGCAGGTTCTACAAGTTGGAACCAAAATTAGTAAATGTAACGAATTAAAATCGAGAGTTATTCAAATGGACTGAAGAATTTTACATTTTAATGAGAATTTTATAGTTTAAATGTTTACTTGATTCTTGGAAAGCAAAGATTGGAGTGGCTTTGGGTATTTCAAATATGGAGGACACTGGAAATGTAGTAAAAGTATTTTTTAGCATCCAGAGCAAAAAGAAGAATGTGAGGCAGTGAAAGGAGACTGAGTTTTCAACGCCATTTGTCGTAAAAGCTGTCACCAGCTGGTCATTGAACTCACTTAAATTTACCTGGAAGGCATTAACTTTCTTTTGTCGCGAAACTCGTGGATTTTAAAACTTTGAAACGACGAACGATGAGTCTTGAAACTGGAGTTTGAGTCCATAGGTAAACTATGCCAGCTGGTCTCATGAGCAGATCAAGCTCTGACGAAATTTGACAGTGTAGAAGTTTTAAGCGGATGCAAAAATCGAGACAAAAATTCGTCATGACACAATTTTGTCTGCTATTGCAGATAGTTCAGACAGGCACTTACGGATCAATTTTTAGTTAAATAATAGCCTTCACTCTCGAGAAATTGCAAATATATTAACCATGTGATCCGACTACAACTTTTATTCCGAAAACTTCAAAAACATCTCCAGTCAGTCTGGCTTTCTTTTACTACCTCACATTTTCCCTTGTGCTGTGGCTGTTAACAAGTACTTTCACCGTATTTCCAATGTTTCTTAAAGTGTTCGGATGTTTAGAACATACCAATAACTGTTATATTTTTTCCATAATATCGTGGTCAAAATGACCGGAAGGAAACAAAATTAACTTGTAATCGAGGATTTCGCTGGATAGCTGGTAGTGCTTCAAATAACTCGAACGTCGTCCCGACATTCCAGGAGAGAAATCAGGGCTTAAATACCCTAAGCCACTCCAATCTTTGCTTTCCATGAATCAAGTAAACCTTTTAAGAGTTAAAATTCTCATTAAAATGTAATTCAGTCCATTTTAATAACTTTCGATTCTAATTCGTTACACTAACTAATTTTGGTTTCAATTTGTAGAACCCGCGAAACAGGCCATATGGCAAGGGGAAAAATTTGCACAATCACGTCACGCAATATATCATGCTGGGTTTGTCCAGTTGATTTTGATGGTCGCAGGGAAGTGTTGAGTTTGTAGCTCAAAACCGTTGTGGTCCATAAGAGCGTAACATCATTAGTGATGGAAACAAATCAGCGGAAAGGAGGGTTAGTTCATCGGGTTCCGTATACTAAATCATGAATGTGAATGTTAAGTCACGCAAGTGCGCAAGCGTTACGACCGATCACGTTTACGCGACATTTTAGGACAACTCGGCAGCTAATCTCCATTCAGTTGCTGTGAAAACCTAAAATCCTCAACGTAGAAGATAAACGAACGAAGCTTGAACGGTCAAAAGGAGATCTTGGTCAATTCTAAAAATCATGCAAATGATCTTTGACACGAGCGCAATTGAGCAAACACATGGATTTGCATTGTTTTTAAGAAGTTGGTGGATGGAAGCTAGAGATATACCTGCGGATTTGAGGCAATCCGTGACCTTATTGGTGTATAAACTATGCACTGATATGCTTTTTCGGGCCGATTAACGCCTGCATTTTGAAAAATCTTTCGTACAAAGTAGTGAATTTTTGATATGCAAATTAAGGTCGAAGAGAAGGGTCTCCTCTGATCACGCTGGTATGAAAAATATTTCAGCTGAAGTTTCCATATTTTGTCCATGAACTAACTGAACACACCTTGTAACTTGTAGCAAGATAAAATTCCGTGAGCTACATTGCTGCAGTCGCTGCGCGCTGGACAAAATCTTTGAAATTTACAATGGTGACGGGGGTGGCGACGCAAAAAAAGAGAAGTGGAGAACAACAAAACTATTTTTGAATCATGTGTCCTAAACCCTTTTGGGCGAAAAAAAAAAAAGAAAACTTTTTTCCGACGGGAAGTCGAGAGGACCGCGAGTGGCACTTAAAGGAAATGTGTAGGAGCAAGAAGGGAGAATTACTAATCAGATCTTGGAGTTAAGGGTTTTAAGGTGGCAGTGTCCTATATTTTTAGCGCATAGGTTTATGTTTATATTAAACATTGTGGCGGAAAATGTCCCTCATTTTCTGAGATCCCTTGGATCTCTTATACTCCTATCACTGATTAAAACAAGGTTTTGCACAAAGTATTTAGAATAGGGAAATGACCTAATGCTAAGATTGTTTTTAAGAAGCTTACCTTACAGACAAACACGTGCCGAGTTTAAAGTGATGATCGCGTGACATACATAAACCAAAAGCAAGAAACTGAAATAAAACGCGAAATAGAAAGATGAATGCAAATAGCAAGAGTCACGCGGGTGAAGAACAAGATATTGATTTGAACGATAAAAAAAAAATCCCTGCACCTCCAAATCGTCACCAGTTTTAAGAGGGTCTCAATGGGGTAATAGCTTTTACGGCTAATGGTTAATTTCTTTCCATTACAATTAAAAGAAAAAATTTTCCGGTTAATTTTCCACGATTTTTGGTTGGAATTTCATTGTCAATTTTTACGCTGAACGGCTAACTTCCCTGCCATTTTACGGCTACCGGTCAACTCCATTTACCCCACTTAAAAATCTATCACCAAATTTAGGCAAGTCTATGTCAGAAACATGTCAGGATTTAGAAAGACAGAGTTTAAATAAATTAGTCTTTTTAACCTACTTACCTTTTGAAATACGTAAAGTTTCCCAGCTCAGTATCCTGATCGTTTGATGAATGAAACCAAATCAAGATATTCCCTGCAAAACAAAGATTTATGAAAATAGCCAGTGTTATCAAAAAAACCAAAATAATGATGATAATAATAATAATAGCAATAATAATTACCAATGTAGACTTAGATGAGATAAATGTAATCTTTCTCTACTTCTGAGATTATTTGTAATGCTGGATGCTTTATCATACAGATTTCACCGGGTTTCGGTCCAAAATATTTCAGTTTTCAGAGACGGGAGAAGAATATTACTGAACTTCATTATTCATCTTACCTTGCAAAAATAAATCCTGTCTCTTTCGGTGTTATTTCTGATCGTATGACAAACGGAACCAAAATTAAGAATCTGAGAAAAAAAAAATTCCTGCAAAACAAAGATTGGAGAAAAATAACTCGGGTGAAGAGAAATTACGACCTTGTTCGGCAAAATAATGATGATAACAATAATCTAATCCCTAAAAACATATTATAACATCTCTTGCGTTCTTTTTCCTCATACACGTTTCTTAAAGAAGAAACCTCTGACAGAAATGAGGAGTTATATCACCAATGATGATACGCACGTATTTTTCACAAGATATCATCAAGATCTCATTACTAATTCTCCTTACCGTCTCCCATACAGTTCTTGTGATGTTAGTTTGGAGAATTTGTTATTAGATCAACTTAAAATCTCCTAACTGATATTTTTTTATTATTATTCTCATCACTTGTCCGCTTGATATTGTATTGATATTGTAAGGAGAAATTCTGTCTTGGTCACTCATGGGAGCTAAATTTGGTGGAAAAGTTGCAAGAGGACTAAAAAGTGATCTTCACCCCTTACACCAGTTTCGAAGACTTCAGAGCTGATACGAAGGTTATTGAGAGGGAAACTAACAGGGAACACCCACGCATTTTGTGAAAATGGTTGTGGCATTTTGTAAGACGTATTGCAGAAATTTGTAACAAAATCAAGTTACGCATTTTGTATGATGGCTACAACATTGAAGAAATGTAAAATGGTTTCCGTGTTTACATAGCCTGATGTAAACACGCGGGAGGTTGGAAAAACACGAGATAAGCGTAGGAAACCACGAGGCGAAGCGGAGTGGTTTCCAGCTTATCGAGTGTTCTCCCAACCTCCCGCGTGTTTACATCAGGCTATGTAAACACGGAAACCATTTTACATTTCTTTTATAAAATAACTAATGAAAGAGGAACGAAAACCGTGTTTACTTACGCTCATGTAAAATGGCTTTATGGCCAATCAGAGCGCGCGTACTATTTGAATTACTTTATAATTTGTAATAATCGTCAGGCTACCCAATTTCTAACAACATCCTACAGCAAATTGTAGTATGTTGCTCTTTCAAAGAAGGTATTATTCCACAAATTGGGTATCAGTTTGCGGTTTTTTTCCTTTGAATAATGATTTGACAAGCGTCAAGTCAAGCATCAGACTTAAAAAGAATAAGACACAAGACGTTTGCAATGGCAACAGAAAAGTATCCAACCGTAAAGGCACACAGCACGGCGCACTGGTTGAGGACACACATTTGGCAAGATCACATTTCGCACTATATCCTTTTCAAAACAATAATGTAAACATTTGTTTTCTTTTGGAAACAAATGGAGACAATGTCACGAAGAATATACCACTTTCGTGAGTTCTTTTCAAGAGATTGTAACAAGAATATTAGCGGAGCTCGCAGCGCGAGGCTCAGAAAAATTCAAACCTTTTTTTCCCAATCTTCGTTTGATACTAGCTTCAGTTTATGATTCAAATCACGTTTCGGTGAAACAACCCTTGCGAACTGAATTCCCAGTTTTCTGGGAATTCCTAGGAATTCCTAGGAATTCTCAAAAATTCCCAATTATGCAAATGACCCTTGCAAACTGAATTCCCAGTTTTCTGGGAATTCCTAGGAATTCCTAGGAATTCTCAAAAATTCCCAACTATGCAAATTAGCTCTGATTTAAAAAGCTTGGAATTACTGGGAATTTCTGGGAAAGGAAGACTCCAGTTTTGTGAGGACTTGGAATCCCTAGGAATTCCTAGGAATTCTCAGCTTTACAAACTACCTATAATTTAAGAAGTGTGGAACTCTTGGGAATTTCTGGGAATTGAATTTGAGGCAATTTTAATACCCTGAGGTCCACATAAATTCTAAAAAATTCTCAATACCTTGAATGTGAAGGTTTTAAGAAAAAGAGTAATTTCAGAGGCTTAAAACTTTGGCTCAATAAAAGGTATGCTATACAAAACTTACCAAGAGATATACATACATGTACATGTTTATAACTTAAAGATCATGAAATTTATTACTCAAACTAAGTTTTAGTAAATCTTTACATTAATATGGATTTTCTCATGAACCAGCTGTCAGTTATGTTAAATGGAAATTGCCAACTTCCACAATAATTAACAATAATAACATTGTTATCTTACTTCCCTAACCTACATTACTGGTTGCCTTTGTTAGAAAATCTTGGAACAGTCAAGCTCAGTTGCCTCCAACTCTGTCAGAGACTTTTTGTTGACAATACTTTTAGTAGAAATTTCATGCCTTAGACAAACAAATTCAACACCTAATTAATCTTTCTTTTTTCATGATTGTTGTTGCTCCTTTTTTTTCAGTGTTTTGCTCTATTTTCATGACTAATTGCTGTAATTTGTTTTGCTGTTTTTATTCTTACAAAACATTTTTGTAAGAGTTCCAATACTTGTGGATCATCCACACACTTTGCAAACATTTGGCATGCAGACAAGACAGAGGTAGTCAATGTTCCCTTTGAGGAAAAACACCTTTTATATGACGTCTTCAATTTACTTTGAAACTCTGATCTGAAAATATTTGTCAACAAGACTTGTTAGTAGTGAGAAATACCAACTAAGTTTCCTTTCATAACTTAATTTCTTAAATGTCCCAATCACTGATCTCCCAAAAAACATTACATCTTTTTATTTTTGGTGCAAATTACAAGTCCTTCTTTATATAAAAATGAAAAGTGCTAGTCACACTTCAATAATAACAGCTCTTAAGTTTTTCTTGTTGTTCTTCTGTCTGTCAGCTATCAACAAAATTGTTTTATACTTCGGGCAGTGCATAACTATTTGTGGACCAGAGTTCCAACGCACCTCTGTAATCGCATATAGCTACTTCTGTCTCTTGTACAAATGTTTCTCCTTTGTAAGACGCACTCTACTCTGTTGTCAATACTGCTTTAAGTTCAGTGGAAACGACTGACTGAGGAATCGAGATGGCGGTGTTGGAACGTGTTGCTGAACGCTTTCTACGGTCAAGCTTTGTAGATTTAGGTACTGGTACACTGGGATCATCTATGTATCTCTTATACTTCCGAATGTGGTATCCTTCTTTTATAAATATGAGGGTAAAAGACGATTTGTAGTCGCATTCAAAACTGTGATTGGCTTGTGTTATTTCTCACCTTTGCCATTAACACAACTCAAGTGAGTTTCGAGTCTTTGTTTCCTCGACAACTTTCGGCCACAAAACGAGCATTTGTAATACGATCGATTCTTGTCGATTATTTCTACATAGAGTGAGCTCACATCTTTATTTATATCACCAAGCTATCCATCTTCTAGAAGCAGAGAACCGGTCGGAGAAGTCAGAATATAGTTGGGCACTTCTCCTAACACTGCAATCGGCAAGTCAGCGGATTCACTCTGCTAGCCAATGACAAGTCCTAAAAGATCCACGTGATCATGCCCGTGATCGGAAACAAAGAAGACTCCATTTGGCGCTCATCTTTGAATGTACTTTTCATCGGTTGATCGCTTTTCTCAACTGTTTTGCTTAATATAACATTTCTAAAGATAGCTTTTATTGTGGTTCAATGGGAAAACGAGAATAGCGTGAGTGTTGTAAAAGAAAAGAAAGTCGTTGGCGCCGTGGAGTTAAAAGAAGGGACAACAGTTGACATGTTGACTGGTACAAACAAGGGTCGAATGGCCGTCTGTAAAGCTACGATTTTGAAAGTTTGTGGTGAGTAAAAATTGCGATATTCGTTACGTGATCAAAATCTTATAAAAGAATAGATGTAGCGGGTTGAATTAAGCTTACATAACGCTCGGCGCAACTGAAACTAGAATAATTCTGAGAATCGAATCGGTCACTTGCATGCCGCAGTTTCTTAAGCTTATTATGCTTTACAATGAAATAAACCTATCAGTAAGGTTTCAAGATTCCTCTAGTCACGTTTGGGAACATTCAAGATTCAAAATAGGAACTGTTATTAAACAAACCTTAGTACATAAAGAAGCCCTCCTTGGTAAAAAATAATGTATTCAGCCCTTTTTTAGTAAAATCCATGAGAGAGATGTACTAACTCCAATATGAAAGTCACTCAATATAACAGAGATTTCTCAATTTGAGAATCCAATGAATACCCTTTTCCTCATAGCCATCTTAAAAGCCTGGTCTGAGCTTTAAATATACGTATTTTAATATATTATTTTTTTTCAAATTCAGATGTCAAGGAATCCAGATACAAAATGGTCAAGGTTCTTGTTGACAACCTCATTCAAGGCCAACTCATTGTGAGCCCAGGAAAAAAAATACAAACAATACAAACAGCAGCTAAGTTTGCAGTTTAGGATAACTTCATTTTAATTTATTGTTACAGTTAAAACAAGATTTTAATCAAAAAATCAATTTTATTTGTCTGTAATTAGCCCCCTCACTCCCAAGAGTGCTTGGTTTTCAAATATAACTTAAGATATTGTATTTTATGGAAAAGAATCAACAGATTTTATTCACAATTTGTGTCAAACCAAATTTAATGATTGATTAGAACTATTTTATATGAAAAGCTGTAATTGAGGATTAATCCATATGAAGTTTTCAAGAAAAGAAAAATAAATCAAATTCCATCCTAATATTACCACACATTGATGTTAATAATTAATCAAAAATATTTTACATGTAAGCCTTAAATTAAGCTTCTAAATAAATTTCATTGAATACTTGAATTTTAGCTGGGTTTTTTTAATTTAAAGTATTTATTTTATATCATTAGCCTCAAATTTTTGCTTAAAATTCCCAGTAATTCTTAAATATTCCTAAAAATTCCCAAAAATTCCCAGAAATTCCCAGAAATTCCTAGGAATTTTTAGATTTACAGCTTTTCAGGGAAAGTCATTGGTTCTCTGAGTTGGAATTCCTAGGAATTCCTAGGAATTCCTAGGAATTCCAAGTCCTGTTGGCTATAAACTTGGAATTTCTGGGAATTTCTGGGAATTTCTGGGAATTTCTAGGAATTTCTAGGTTTTTAGAACCAGAGTTGTTATGGTTGGGAATTCCTAGGAATTCCTAGGAATTCCCAGTCCGAATTTACCGTGAAAATTCACACCTTTATTCCTAGGAATTCCTAGGAATAAATTCCTAGGAATTCCTAGGAAAATCCTAGGAATTCCTAGGAATTCCAAAAGCCATTTCGCAAGGGAATGGCTTTCGTATTCATCGCTTTAAAACCCTCGCGCCCGTTCATCGCTCGAATAACATTTCAGAGTGTTTGTACTCTCAAAATTAATTCTTGTCCTATCTTTTGGAATATTTAATACAGTCGTGGTGTTTAGGGAAAATAAGTTAACTTACGGATTATGTCTTGCCTGAAAAGTTTTAAAATGATAGCGAACGGCGTGAGCAAGTTTCTATTATTCTCTCTTCACTTAGCTATCGCATGGTTTAAGTTATATATTTAAAAAAAATCGCGCTCTGTTGAAGATTTGTTGTTTTACCCTAAGAACGAAGTGTAGCCTTTCCCCAAAATTGAAATGTAATGAGATTGAGTCAGCGATGTTCTTGTTTGCATTGAGTCTGACGCGGTAATTTGATTTTGACAACATTGTCATGTGAGAATCCGTCAAACATTTGAGAATATTAAGTCTCGAACGCAAATGTGTGGTGCAAACAAATTCACGGGTAAAATGGAGTGAATTTCATTGTTTGGTCATGGTAATTTTCAGCGCTACGTTTTCATGCTTTCTACTCGATTCGTTCGAAAGAAATGTTTTGTCTCACAAAACATGGAGCCACTTTCTCTTCGCTCGACATCAGTCGAGGCGTACCTAATGCTCGGGTCATGATTAACATGCTTGCGATACGATAATTTTTTCCTACTGTTGGAAACTGAAGAATCGATCTCTGAAATTGATAGTCATCACATTTTTCAAGAAGCGTCCGAACTGTGATCGTGTAATTAAACGGGCTCCTGGCAATATGAGCTCACAAGCACGCTGGTAAGCACATGGTTAGCGTAAATAATTGTTGTTTACAGTTGTCGAATTCGAGTTTTTGAGACTGTGTCTGTGACCTTCCTGGATATTTTCTGTTGAATTCATTGAGGTGCAATCTTGGAATTTCATAAGTGATTATGAACGATAAATTCCTATCGGCACCATAATTTTGGGGAGTTTTGCTAGCACATTATCAGTTTACAATTCGTGAACCAAATCTGTAACCTGCTTGGATATTTTCTTTTGCGGTTTACATAAGTAGATAATTGCTCAAAGTTACCTATTGTAGCTGTGTTCAGGAGCATAGACATGTAATATGCTTTTGCTTTATTTTATTGTAAGAGGTTTCCTTTTATGTAACATATATCCATTCCTTTAAATTCCTCCTTAACTTGCCTGCAAATAATTCAATTTCATGTTTTAATTGAAGTGACTGAGAAGATAAAACAGAAGTGTTGCAGAGCTCTCTTTCCAGAATGAATTCAGGTGAGAACATCAGTAAACTAGTTGATGTCATATGCTTCGCATGAATCTTTAATTTCAATGGCCTGATTTTTTCACAAAGCCTATTTTATATCTTTGTGTGCTAGCTAATGATTAAAATCTTTGTGAATAGATATGCTATATTTTAGTAGCTTTTTTAAATTCCATCTTTGAATTTTTGGCTTTTTCTATTTTGAAATTCATAAGTGGCATTCTCTTTTCATCCATGTTAAGAGATATTACACATTTGTTTAACTAAAATCTGAATCATGAAGTCAACTTAATTTCAATGAGTTTGAAAGATCATTGTACATAAGAACACTTTACTGGAGTATGTTACATTTATCCGCTGTCTTTCTGGTACATATGATTACCATATGTGTCTTACTCCTTTAACTCTCAAGATTTCATAAGTAATTCTCCTTACTATCTGCCATATAATTTATTTGATGTTAGTTTGTAAAATTCGGAATTGGATCAACCATTTATTCTCTAATTGATATTTTTCTGTATTCTTGTTACTTGTCTGCTTGATGTGATACTGATAGTGTAAGGAGAAATTCCATCTCGGTCACTAGTGGGACTAAAAGGGTTAAAATGGGAGATTTCATTATATTGTAATGGTTAAAATTTTCTTATTTTCTAGTTTTTCATGTCACAAAAAATGTGAAGAAAATCTGCTGGTAGCTTATGTCTGTAATGTTTAAATGTTTATGGGAAATGCTTTTCTTTGAAAGCAAGGATACAGAAGTTTTCAAAGCTGATAGAAATAAGCTGTTTGCAAGTAATGAAGAGCAAATTGACAATCATAACTTAATACTTGACATGCTTCATTCAAACATGTCAGTTGCGTATACCTACCATTGTAGAGGTGTCTTTACAAAGATTTTTATGTGTGGCTGTCATTCTTTGTTGATCTTTGTAGCCAAAAAAGCTATTAAAGGTACTGAACTTCAATTTTTATGTACACAAGGCACCCTCCAAGGTGGAAGAGTAGAAGATCATAGAATAATGTTTATTAGGCACTTGCACTTAACACAATTATACATTCAAGCAATAATCTACATATATTGCTAGTGCAGTGGTCATGGGTTCAATTTCCATACAGCCCTGAAAAATTTTTCAGGCCTTTAATTTTCACAACAGTATAACTGCTTATTAATAAGTAGTGTTCTTAACTGGGAGGATTGCTTCCATATTTGTTTCTTCAATGGCATTTTTGTATATTCAATAAAAAATTCCTTTGTTCATCATCATTATCAGTTCTCGCACCAGTAGCTGCATTAGGCCACCAAATATTATTATAATATTAGTTGTGTAATTTCTTTGCATCTAACCCTATAACTCCCAGATCAAATTTGTAATTCTCCTTACTGTCAACCATACAATTCTTATAATGTTAGTTCAGAGAATTTAGTATTGAATCAACTAATTATCCCCAAGTTGATATTTGTCTTTATTCTCATTACTTATCTGGTTGATACTGTATTGGTTGCCATCCCAATCGTCCATTTAACTCACAGATCAAATTTGTAATTCTCCTTACTGTCAACCCTACAATTCTTACAATGTTAGTTCAGAGAATTTAGTGTTGGATCAACTAATTATCCCCAAATTGATACAGTATTTGTCTTTAATCTCATCACTTATCTGGTTGATATTGTATCAATTGATATTGTAAGGGAAAATTCTTTCTTGGTCACTCATGGCAGTTAAAGGGTTAACATTCATAACAAAGTTTCATTTAACATAGAATGTTTCAAGAACTTTTTTCCTTTCTCTTCAGTACCATTTACTATTTCTGGAGACAATTAACCCTTTAACTTCCAAGATCTCATTAGTAATTCTCCTTACTGCCACTGCCACAATTCTTGTGATGTTAGTTTTGAGAATTTGGTATTCAATCAACCAATAATCCTTTAATTAATATTTTTATTTATTCTCATCACTTGTCTGCTTGATATTGTATTGATATTGTAAGGAGAAATTCTCTTCTGATTACATGTGGGAGTTAAAGGGTTAAAGGAAGCAGGTTATTTAAAAAAAAAATTATAACTTTTCATTGAGGTAATTATTGGAATATGTGAGTAACATTTGGTGTTTTCTTATGTAACAGGATGATCAAGCTGAAGATAGCCTCAAAAAAGAGTGAACTCCAATGTAACAGTTAGGTGACTAATTTGAAAACTTGAGCACTTGGCAAATACACCATGGCTTGCAATTCTGATTATTAAAGTTTGGTGGGGCAATTGAAGTGTCAGTCCCCATGCAGGAACCATCCACATGACCTGTACAGTCATATGCATGAGATAACTTTAGAAAAATGTATTTGTGTCAGTAGAAGTATTTTAAGTACAGTACCACCTAGTAACAAAAATTAATAATTTTCTGTAAGCATGAACGTTTGGGAGAAGTTATGGTGGTAATTGACAGGATGTATAGGGTCTGATGATTGTAAGGTATATCTTTCAGCTTTCAAACTTTCAACTTTGCATGAATTGTAACTGTTTACCTTATCTATTTCTCTGTACCTTTAGCCCTCAAAAGTTCGTGGGTGACTCAATAACCTGACTTTCTTTGTTTGGAATTGTGTGATTATATAATTTTGCTGAGTAAGTTACCGCATTGTAACATGTAATATTATTATAATTCAGATTGCATTTAATACTCTTGCTCAAGCTTTCATTATACATAGTGTTTCTTACCAATGTTCATACCAAAACTAAACATTGATATCTGGAAATGGTCATGAGATATGTGAGTTTTAAAGGGTGGGAATCTGGAAAAGCAAGGATCCTCCTTTAATTTAATTAATTTAACTCCCAAGATCTGATTGTTAATTCTCCTCTGTAGTTGCTACACATTTCCATGTAAATTAGTTATGAGAACTTGGTGCTAGATCAAGATAGCAGCTTCTACCTGATAAGTTTGAATATTCTCATTACCTGTTTGCTGAAGAATGTATGGATATTGTAGGGAGAAGTTTTATGTTAATCACTTCTGGGAGTTAAAGTGTTAAATTAATTGACGTCCATATAATGCATAAAGCAAGAATATAAATGCCTTAGCTTCATAGGTTAAAAAATTAAAATAAGAGGATTGTGCAGACCATATCTTACTTTTTATCCTCTTTTGGATATTTATCCAAATAACATAGTCACTATCAGTCTCATTCACTCTCAATTTCCACTGAGCTTGTGGAAAGATGATAACCTCAGTATTACTTTAAATGAAGAAAGGAAAGCCTACTCTCTTACCACAGATAGTTCTTTTGGGCATTATCATTACAAACCTGGTTTAATTTGTGCATGAAGGTGATTGTTCCAGGTAGGCTAACCTCACAAATTAGTTGTGGAAATTTCTTGAACCTGTTGTGGTATGAATGTTTGACTCAATTTTACCTCACTAACCAAGAAGTAAACTGAATAAATAGAAACTTGAAATTTATTTGTTCTCCTTTTGAAGTGTGCATCAATATTTCAAAGTCATCTTAGGCTTGAACCACAGGTTTAGAGGGAATCTGCATGTGGTTTCAACATATAAAACCCAGGATTATGACTACTTTGAATGACTTTACTATGTGCCCTAAAGGTACAGGCAAAAAGGTTTGCTTAGCTTTTTCATTGGTACACATTTCTTTTTCTAAGAATCTTCTTTATCCAGTCTATGCTGAATTCTAATTTTTCAACCAAATTTTCTTTTCTTTTGAATAATTTTATTCTTAGATCCCTTAGTATCAGTTAATATTCATGTAATAAAAATAATGACATGAAATCTTGCAGATGTATGGCATATCATTTTTTCCCTCTGATCCTCCTAACATTTTATTACATGTAGGGAGTGGTATTGGCTACAAAATTTCAGTCAAATTAAAGTTTTGTGCACAGCCTATGCATCAAATTTATATAATAAAATATGGTATCCTTCTGAAAACTAGTTTATCAGAATAAGAATGAATTACCAGGCACTAGTGTGGCTTTCACAATGATAGTTTCCAGGGTTGAAAAAAGTTACTGCCTACTAAATTCCTCAGTTCCTTTGCCCTGACAGCCCAACCTCATCAAAAGATTGCCAACAGGAGCAACAAGCAAATTAATGATACAGACAAGGGAGCCTATTCCCAAATACACCCTCTTAAATCTTGTTCACTTATTATGGACATGGCATTTCAAGCATGACATATGCCACAAATTTTCCACCCCCTGATTAATTATTTTGTAATGGTGTTTACAAGTTGTGGAAAATGGTTGTGTCGGAATATTATACAAAGACTTGCCAGGAAATAGTCAAATGACTGAAAACCTTTTTATATTTACATAAAAGTTATTGTTGCATTTCATGTTAAGATGTTGCAACAACTCCAACTTCCAGTAAATTCATTTAATGGCAAACACGAGGAAATACCATCGAAAATTTTTCAACATATTTAATATAGCCAATAACATTACGTCAACTCAACTTCTAAACTAAAGAGAAAACTTGATTGATGTTTGGAATTGATTTCTGTGATGTGGAAATGAAATCTAGGTATTATCTCACGTTTTCTCGAAGAAATCCACATCATATGCAGTTACACCAGAGGTTACCGAAATAAATAACAGAAAATATCAGAAAACGACGTCGTGTATTTTCAGCCAGAGGACAATAATGATACAGAATAGCTGAAAGCGAAAAAGTTTAAAAAAATTACAGGTTCAAACACGAGTTAAAAATTACTTTTCTTTTTAATTTTCTACGCTGAACAGAGGTGGTTGAAACGTTAGGGAAAAACGGTGGGGTAAGCAGTCATACCTGGCAACTTCAAGAGAAGATATTACGATTCTGGCGTATTGTTTTACTGACTCGCTGTGCTCACGTGAATACACTCCAATCGACCAGACCTAGACTTTACCGTCATATCTTTCAACATTTGTTGAACAATCAAAGAATTCTTGAATAGAAAGTTGTGCTTGAGTGGAACATTTGAACGAAATTTTGTCCGGGGGGGGGGGGGGGAGTAAGGGAGGCGGAAATTTAAACGAAGCAATCTTCAAAAGTTCAAATACTCGTGGGGTCGCCCCGGCGGGGATGTTGAAGTTTTGAATTAAAAGACGCTTAATGAGTTCTTTTGTAGAGTGTACATAGAAGTGACAATGGCCTAAGCTAAAACTAGCTAGTTAAAGTTGCACATGTACACTAATGAGGCGTTTTAGTTTGAAATGGCATAGTTTTTTTGCGTTTTTGCTTATCAACTGTACCAGAACGCCCGTAAATGGTGATGAACACGGAGACTTTTGTTAACAGGTTTAAAAGTGAAGCATTCTGAAAACGCTCCGTTGTGTGTGAAGACAAGTGAAAACAGAGACTTTTGAAACCGTTGAGCAAAAAATGCATCCTATGTATACTCTTACTATATATTTCTCTTTGTGTTTTCAGGTTTTAATGTTGAGGATAATTGCAAGTACATCGAAATGTACGCGTTTGCAGATAAAAACACGTTATTGTGCGCAGTAGAGAGGAAAACAGATCACTAGTGTGACAAAAAATATTTTCCTTCCTTTTGTTAGAGACAAAGACAGACTCTTTTGAAAACGCTTGGTGTGGTCGGGGCCGAATGGGCAAGGTATTTTTTCGTTTTTCACATCTATTCGATTTCTGAAAAGTGGAAGTTGTCAAAGTGTCTTAAGTAATAGCTTCGTTGGTAGCTCGGATCGGAATCCACCAATCACAATATTCAAGTTAACCTGGTAACCTTTGGAGTTCAACTTCCACAATTGACCAATCAGAGAACGAGGATTTTGATCTCTTGTTGAAATATGATACATCCTCAATGCATACTCTTATCATTGGCGCCAGAAGCAGTTTTATGTTGCGAAGCTTACAACTTTACATTGTGTTTCATCGAATACTGTGATGTAGCAGAGGGTGAGTCTTTGTGAAGTTATGGCGAAATTACGTAAACCCTCTCGTGATGTTACAGCAGAGAAGAAAGCTGGTACAGTGAAATCTGGTGTTGCAGTCGATAAGAAGAAAAAGAAAGTGAGGAGAAAGGAAAGTTATTCACTTTACATCTACAAAGTGTTGAAGCAAGTTCATCCAGATACTGGAATTACAACCAAAGCCATGGGTATCATGAACTCGTTCGTTAGCGACATTTTCGAGCGCATAGCTATGGAGGCCTTTCGCCTGACAAAGTACGCTAAGAAGTCGACAATGAGTTCCCGCGAAATCCAAACTGCTGTACGGCTGCTTCTGCCAGGTGAACTTGCTAAGCACGCACTCAGCGAAGGCACGAAGGCAGTAACCAAATACACAAGCAGCAAGTGAACGAGAAATGCGATATTTTCTTCAAGACAATGAGCCTACGTCTGTGTAAGTCTGTGATCAACCAGTTAAGAGATGCTGTTGTTGTTTATATTGTTGTTAACTCACCCGAGGTTTAAAATATCCGACATTTTGAAGCGGTAGAGATGCTTAACTAATTGCATTTGACAGACAAGTTTTCCAACCGTTCTGAAATGACTTAACGAGTGGATATGGCACTTTCCATTGTAGTCTTGTAAGTTGTTGAAATAACCAGCCGTTCATTGACAGAAGATGTCGACTTAAGATTAATTGATAAACTTTTGTATTTCGTATAATCTCTGCTTCCGCTGAAATGAAAAGAGAAAGGCGCTTTACTTGGAAAATTCTCTGATAACGTGTCCCAAATTATTGAAATGCATGCCTTACAGCACTCGCTGAGTTGCAGAGTTTGGAACAATATTACAAAAGATGCTCAAACTGCTTGTGCTACGCGCTGCAAATTAATTTTTGTTTACAATTGCTAAATATTGATTACAAGGCAATAAAACGCAAGCGGAGATTCCTTGCCTTCTTTTCCAAACGATCTACTGCAGGCTTAAACGCGAGAACCTCCTTTCCTTTGCTCAGTTTTCCGGACTCACATTTTGTCGGATCATCGTCCACTGCCAGAACACGGGACAATATCGATTGCGAACGCAAGGGCTTGTGGAGCTTTCGTACGTGAATCCGCGTTTCCCCACGCGAGAAAAGCACCTGGGAACAGAGACTCTTCTTGAAGAATTATTGGTGGCACTTTAGAAAAACTAGAATTGTTGATTATTATAAAACAACAGAGGAATTGGGGATATTTTAAATAAGAATAATGCCGAAACCTTGTGATCTTTATTAAAACGAAATGCTAATTTAAGGGTTTCGTTTCACTTGCCGATGATCGCACCTTTACCTTGCAGCTCTGTTCCCCAGGCCTCTTAGGATCCTAGTCACCCCAATAAAAGGAAAGTGGTTCTTTCAACTTTTACTTTTCATTTTCCTCTTTAAAGAGAGGAGGGAGGAGGTGAGTGTGCTGAAAGTTTACATTCGCTAAACAGGCGAAACGTTTTCTAAAATCTTGACGCAATATCCGATCATGAAAATGATAGAAAAAGACTTTTGAAACCTATTTCTCCCAAAGCCCAATTAGCAGATCTGTCTATGATTGTAAAAATATAGTTTTGTTATCTCAATAGTTCATTGGCTAACTGAGCTCAGTGATTTAAAGTTCTATCGAATAAAACAGCTATTTATCTCCATCGATTTTGTAACGAAACACCTTCGCTCCCCTGCCCCCAAAGAAATCACTAACACAAAATTTCTTCATACAGCTCCCATATCGTTAAATATGAAGGTGATGGCAATAGGAATATATCAACTAGGAGGTATACTGTACGTGTTTGATATAACAACTTTTTTAAAAAGTGATTTGGGAATTGAATGTCGAAAGCAATCCGAGATAGCAGTGGTTTTGCTTTTCTTTTCTCTGTGATTGGTTCAGAAAAGTCAAGCTACTCACTCAACCAATCGGATCCAAAGGTAAAACTAATCACGTCTTGGTCGTCCTCGTTTTCCCGCGTTTTAGGCTGTTTGTTCGTTTGTACTTGGAGTTTTGGCACCTAAGGGTATCTTCCTTTCTTGTGATTGGCCGTTTTAATAACATTCAATCGAAAAGCGCTCTTATTAACAATTCAAGAATATTTGACAGACTATAAAGAGAATCAAATCATTCGGGGGAAGAAATCTAACCGTCCGTGAAATGGACACCACTTTTAAGTTCAAGCGTTGTTTTTAAGTCTATCGTTGAATATTATCTCTGGACAAAGAAAAGGTGGGAAGAAAGTCATTCCTTTGGTATTCACACGCCTTGCAGCGTCAGGATTGGCAAGTTGAAGAGTGTACCTCTGTAAAACAGAAGCAACAATTATGCGGGTGATTGCCTGGGCATACGGGTAATTCAAGCATTTCCTTGGACCCGTACCAAAGTGGAAGAGAGAGCCTAGTACTGGTCTTGCGCCGTTCGCGAAGCGACTGGGGTCAAATTCGTCAGAGTTTCTCCAATATTTATCGGAAAAGTTCAGTGACTGAGTATCCACGCAAACGAGAGTCTGTTTAATGAGATAAAAGGGCTACGTTAGTTTTTGTTAATTCAAATGCACAGGCAACGCATTGTACTCGCGTGAGGCGATACAAACACGGGAGGAGCAATTTTTTATACGTGTGTTCGCGTGCATTGCTTCAAATCGCTTGCACCCAGCTCTCCAGGAACCCGGCAAAGGACTCATTATATAAGGCAGAAAATGCGAGATCTTGCAAGAAAGACATGGTTTTATGCTACTCAGGTTTACCAAAGAAATTCACGTGGTGAAAAGTGCCTGTAAGGTAGCTGTGGTAATTCTCCTCGCATTCAATTCGTTTTCCTTTGGAATTTTTCCATGAGACTCGCCAATAAACTGGCATAACCTTCAAACAAAAAAAATATATACAGAATTCAAGCAGGTAAAATTGAGTCCACACTTACATTGCTTTTTTTTTGGGCGAGTGAAGATAAAAGCGATTCTGGCGAACGCGTAGGAAACGCGAGGAACGCTCCTCCTCTAGCGTGGAATAAAAGAGCCAGGCTATTCTCCTCTCGAGTCACAAATCATGCTCTCCTATTCTCGCACGTAATAAATGGGCCACGCGTCCGCCCTTTCGCCCCTCCTTGCGTTCTTCCTCTCCGACGTATCTCGATCCTATGGCTCTCCTAGCTCTAATCATCTTCAGACCGAAAGAATCGCTTAAAAACAATGAAAAGAAATAATGTCTGTTTTGTAGACTAACTCTAAAATTGCCTTTGCTGCTTGTCAACATATTAAACATGACTGATTTTCTTATTTTTTGTTGTTGCCAGGGATTTATCAAATCTTGACCTGAAATGAGCTACGGCAAATTTAAAGACTTGACCGGATGCTTTTACGTTTTAATATCCCAGTGACAGTAATCTAAGGGACTTTTGAGTTAGAGGGTGTTCTTTTTCCCCGTAAGGTCGGACGAAAAAATAATGACCTTGTATTACACTCATTTTCACTTGATATATATTTTTCCAACAGCAAATGCTTACTTTAAAGCTAGTGGTTTTATTTCATCTTATGTTAGTGTAGCATGTTCCAAACATTTAGTAAGTTAAACGCAGCGCGATAAAAAATGGCGCCATGGTGGCGGAGGGGTGGAAAAACGAGAGAGGCTTGAGTCTGTTCATGTAATGAGCCACTCGACCCAAGCCTCCGACGTTTTTCGCCTTGCTGTCGTAGTCGTGCATACTGTTCACTATTTCGCATGGATTTCGTAAGGCTCACTTGCTAAAAGCCTGGAAAATGCTGGTGTTAGTGCCTAAAAAGGACAGGGAAGGCTCTAAGCATGTACATAGGTGCCTCAGTGTCAAACTACAGGACACAGATTGTTTTCAACCACACCGAGAATTTTTGTGAGTTCACTTTGATGATGCTTGTTGTTCTTTAGATTCTATGGTGTAAATGTTGGAGACGTTCTAACGAGAGGGAGGGGGAAGCCTATTACTGAGAGGAGAATATGAGGGAGGGGCTTATCAGAGAGGGGCACTTACTAATTAGGGGAGATAATTAGAGAGGGGGAGCTTGTTAGAGGGAGGGTCTCATAGCCAAATAGGGGTACCTACTGAGGAGGGGGAGGTAACTAGAGAGGGGGAGCTTGTTAGAGGGAGGGTCTCATAGCCAAATAGGGATCCTTACTGAGGAGGGGAGATAATTAGAGAGGGGGAGCTTGTTAGAGGGAGGGTCTCATAGCCAAATAGGTATCCTTACTGAGGGGGGAGGAGATAATTAGAGAGGGGGAGCTTGTTAGAGGGAGGGTCTCATAGCCAAATGGGGATCCTTACTGAGGGGGGGAGATAATTAGAGAGGGGGAGCTTGTTAGAGGAAGGGTCTCATAGCCAAATAGGGATCCTTACTGAGGAGGGGAGATAATTAGAGAGGGGGAGCTTGTTAGAGGGAGGGTCTCATAGCCAAATAGGGGTACCTACTGAGGAGGGGGAGATAATTAGAGAGGGGGAGCTTGTTAGAGGAAGGGTCTCATAGCCAAATAGGGGTACCTACTGAGGAGGGGGAGATAATTAGAGAGGGGGAGCTTGTTAGAGGGAGGGTCTCATAGCCAAATAGGGGTACTTACTATGGAGGGGAGATAATCAGAGAGGAGGAGCTAATTAGAGAAGAGGAACTTTTTGGAGAAGGGGAGCTTGCTAGAGGGAGGGGCTTATAGCCGGAGAGGGGAACCTGCCTAGGAGGAAAGATAATAAGAGAGGGAGAGCTTATTAGAGAGGGGAAGCTTGTTAGGGAAGGGGAGCTTGTTAGAGGGTGGGCCTTAAAGACATGATAGGGAAGGGGTGTGTTAGAGAGGGGCTTATGTCCTATGAGGCTATTAGGAAGAGTGGACTATTAGAGAGGCAGGGTTTAATGGAGCGTTACGATTATGTGGTTTGCTAAATTTTTAACGTTGTGAATTTTAATAATGATTGCCGCCGATGAATCGAACAACAGTATAGCATGCTGGGACACGAAGTCAACAGAGCAGCAAAAAACTCTTAATTCAGGTATAAATACAATTGGTTTTCTCGTTGCTGTGGAAAGTATTGCGATTTAATTGTGGTTTAGACATAGGTTTTCCCAACCAAAAACAAACAATCATAGTTTCGTGTGTACAGGGGGTTTTTTATTTAAACTTAGCTGTTTCGCTTGCTGCATCTCAAATCGAGATGGATCATGGCGATATGTAGCAGTAAAGTTGTTTAAATAGGTTAAATAGGTTCGGTTTTCATTAAGACCGCGTTCTGCATTGAGCGCACGTGATAAGTTGGTTCTTTTCACGTGCGCCTCGGGCTTTCGTTTACATAAAAGCCGTGCTGTGAAACGAACGCACCTGACAAGTTCGCTCATGTCATGTGCGCCCCACAGGACGTTGAACAGACAGGCGAAGTGAAACTACGAAGGTGAAATATAACTCTGGGACTAGGACTGAATGCGCTAATATTCCATTTGTATAAGTTTTCTTTCTTTAGGTCACAACAACCACATTCGCTGCATCACCCACTCCCCTACAGGAGCAGCGTTTGTCTCGTGTAGCGACGACTTCAGGTCGAGGTTTTAGTATTGTGAGGGAGTATAGAGAATTCCTCCACCGATTGCATTGAAAGCTTAGAATTCGTGTCCATTACGCCGATCTTTAACGCAAATATAAAGGTAAAGTTACAACTTCAATCTCTTCCGAAATCGTCTCAGAGTTTCAGTCTTCTAGGTGCTTTACCTGTCATCTTAACTTGGATAAACTCGTTCGGTTCTGTTTAATTTGTGAGACTTTGAAATAAAATCTAACGCCAGTTTTCGTCTGTTGTTTTATTTATCATTACTATTAGAGAAACGTTCAATTGAGTTCAACTTTTGTTTTTGCATTATTTCGCTCCGCGATCAGTCCATAAAATACAATACAATACTTTATTTACCCACGCTACATCTAGGAGTGATAAAAACCCGCCTAGGAGACTCTCGCTAATCTCTCAACCAATCAGAAGCAAAACTAAAACTAATCACGACTTGTTCCCTTGCGTTTTCCCGCGCTTTTTGTAAGACCTTGTATCAGGAGAAAAGATGTAAACCACAACAACAATAGCGTGGGACTCTCTTTCAGCGACTCTTAGAGCTTAGAATAAACTTTTAAAGATAATTATGATCATAATGTTAATGACAGAGCAATTTTCAATTGTGTGTCGAAAGTAATCCATAATTGCTTCTTTCTTTTTGCTCTTCTTCGCTTTGTGATTGGTCCAGAAAACTCGTGCCAATCTCTTAACCAATCTGATGCTAAACTAAAACCAATCACGGGGTAGTTTGAGTTGATAACGTAAAATGGGTCATTAATACCAATTTACCCTGTTAGACTCTCCTATCGACGCAACACTACAGTTTCTTTAAACACTTTCCCCTTTTCATAAAACCAATCACAACTCTTCCTTCTGCGTTTTCTTACGCTTTAGGAAGTTTGGTCGGATTTACTTTGAGGTCTCTTAAAGGTATTTTCTTTTCTTCCGATTGGTCGTTGTAATTACTCTGGTTTTGGTTTTATGGCTCTCGATTGAAAAGCGCTCTATGGCTCTTATCATCATTATTGTTAGTATTATACTACAGTTTAGGTTCAATAAATGAACAAATGCCTTAACCTTACGCCTTGAAGTGATTTACATGTGAATTCTCCATGCAAAACTATCTACACGTTATCTATATAATAACAAATCAGAATACACCAACTCATCAATCTGAGGGCGATTTCTTTTTTTCTTTTTGTTTTTTGACAAAATACCGAACTGATTCTCTTTATCAATTTAGAGAGAAAATTATGGCAGCTGGTAGGGAGAATTGAGAATCAAATCTTAGGAAATAAAAAGGTCAATGACTTTTTGTAATCTCAAGTGGAAAGAAACAGTGCCATAATTTTCGCATCATAAAAATTTCACCCCATATTTCCTGTTTTCAACTTTTCAATCGTGTGTTCATTTTTACTCCTCCTTTTGGGCAAATTGCATTACCTACTAAACACCAAGACCGTGTAAATAAAAAAAAAAAAAAAGCACGCAAAATAGCGATGCAAATTTAAAAGTTCTTGTGTAAAGTAATACCAGTTTTCCTTCAAGTGTACAGGAGGAAAAGTCTTTGTCCAGGATCAGTCGCTACTCTGTCTCTTGTCTCCTTCATTCTCGTCCTCTGTCGGTTCTTTTTGCCTAAAAAAAAACATTTTTGAGTAAGGAAGATGTGAGATATGTCCAGAAATGCATGAATTAACGGAAATGGCGAAAATTCGTTAAAATCGTTAAATCCATGAACATTCACTCGCTCTAAGAAAATTTCGTCGAATCTGCCATTTTCGTTACTGCGTGCATTTCTGGACATAAACATTTTACGAGAGAGGAAATCACGTTTCCATCATCACTTGGCTGTTGTTATTGACTTAGCTTGTTCACCGTATTTATTAATTTATTAATAAATTAATTAGTCTCTTTATTTATTTATTCATTTATTTTTCTCAGATTGCGGTTGTTGCACGCATCGTCCAATGGCTCAAATGTTAAATATCTTACAAACTGAAATAACCCTACTGAACCATGACTAGTTAGCAAACTGTCAGAATGTGCTCTTTATGCATAACTTAAATCTTACAGTCACACAACTTTTTCTTCTCGAGCACAGGTGGATAATGTCACTTTTACAAAATTAGTCACCAGAAACAAGCTTACCTTAATTTCTGTAAGTCAAATGTTACGTTGTCTCCCATCAGCACAAACGGAGCCCATTGGCGAGGTTCGGTGAAGCCGTTGCTTCTCAACCACTTCATGGCCTGGTGAAGGGACTCACTGGCACTTTCTCCAGCAGCCAGGCGTTCGTAGAAATGATTCATGAGCTGCTCTGTTGCTTCGTCTTGTATGGTCCACGATGCCACCAACACTGAACGTGCACCAGATGCTAGGAACGCGCGAGCGATTCCAATGACTCCTTCTTGTTTGAACGTTCCACGCCCACTGTGACAACAACTAAGTACGACCAGTTTAGCACGCAGCTTAACCTTTGAAATGTCGGACATTGTCAGAAGGTAGTCTTCTTCTTGTGGAATGCCGTTGGTAGTGCAATTAGGGGAAAGGGCAATCTCTCCTCTGTCGGCATGACCATGAGCAGCAAGATGTATTAGACTCGCCGAATGAAGTACGTGAAGTACCGCCTGCTTTGTTGCGTGTTCTCCTAACAAGGGCTGAACCCCCAGGAGTCGACCGACCATTTCTGCTTCTTTTCTTGCACCGGACAATGGTACTAAGTTCAGAGGACGTCCTCTGTATTGCACATAGCCAGCCTTAGGATCACCCACTACCAGTGCACCGGTCTGACTGTGGTAGTCCGCTGGACATTCTTGGATGATTCTGAGAGTCGTCAGAGAAGGCACGATGCGGATTCTGTGGGTTTCTGATAAATACTTTCCTGCTGGCTCATCCCGTAAGGCAGCAAAAGGGACTCGGTAGGAACACCTCTCGGGCACAATGATGACTTCAGGCTCTGTAAGTAAATCTTTTACAGGAGCGATAATCTGGTCATAACACAACTGAAGAATTATTTTGTTGCGTTTGGTTTCGTCACCTTGCAAAGGTTCTCGACTCTCTTCTTGAGGAGACAAGGGAATTTCGTCACCTAGAGATCGATCTTCGCAATTCTCATTATATTTAATTCCGAAAGTGGAGGCACTCTTCTTAAAAATATCCTCCGCATCGCAAACGAATGCAGCTATGAGGGTGTCGATTTCCATTTCGGGGCTCATTCGTAAGTCAATGTCTCCATTAGCTTTTAAGACCCACAGATGAACATGTCGTTCACAATATGAAACGTACAAAACAGCACAATTGCTCTCTTTACTCACAATGTTTTCGATCTTAGGCCGATATGTTAAATCAGTTGAGATGTGGCTCTCAGTTAAGAGTTTGTCCGCCATTAATTCTGCAAGGCCTCTAGCGCGTCGCAACTCCTCCACATTAAGAGAATCTCGCTTGCTTCCGTTAGCACACAGTATCTTACTCAACAACTTGTATGGGAAATTACCGTGCTCTTCTAAGAGAGACATTTTAAATTCATCATTTCCTTTGAGAAAATCTCGCAACTTTTCATAAATTTCAATACTTTGACGAAGATACTGCGTTGCCTCCTCTAACTTTGATTGAGACATCTTTACCTGAGTAATACCGAGAAGACTCTTAAAGTAAGTCATATTGTGTCCAATTTTGCTACTCATTGAGCGCGCATCCTCAAAGTATTTTTCCGATTCGTCATAATTTCCAAGGGATAAAGATACGTGTCCAAGGCCTAGATAACTTGTTCCCTGTCCCTTCCTATCACCAATGTTCATGTTGATGGAAAGGCCTTTTTCGTATAGTTCTGTAGCCTTCTGGTAGTCATTGAGCGAATGATGCAGATGTGCCAGGCTTGCGTAGCAATATCCTTCAAACTCTCTGTCGCCAGTTTCTATACTGATGGCGAGTGCTTTGTCCAAATGTCTCTTGGCCGGCTTATTTTCACGAAGTGCTAGAAACACATTTCCAAGGTTCCCGTACTGACTTCCTTCTCCTTTCTTGTCGCCAATTTGTGTTGCGATAGCAAGTGCTTTCTCGTGATATTCTTTAGCCTTCTGATATTCACCGAGTGCTAGAAACACGACTCCAAGGCTCCCGTACTGTGTTCCTTCTCCTTTCCTGTCGCCAATTTGTGTTGCGATAGCAAGTGCTTTCTCGTAATATTCTTTAGCCTTCTGATATTCACCGACTGATCGAAACACGTCTCCAAGGCTCCCGTACTGTGTTCCTTCTCCTTTCCTGTCGCCAATTTGTGTTGCGATAGCAAGTGCTTTCTCGTAATATTCTTTAGCCTTCTGATATTCACCGACTGATCGAAACACGTCTCCAAGGCTCCCGTACTGTGTTCCTTCTCCTTTCCTGTCGCCAATTTGTGTTGCGATAGCAAGTGCTTTCTCGTAATATTCTTTAGCCTTCTGATATTCACCGAGTGATCGAAACAAGACTCCAAGGCTCCCGTACTGTGTTCCTTCTCCTTTCCTGTCGCCAATTTGTGTTGCGATAGCAAGTGCTTTCTCGTAATATTCTTTAGCCTTCTGATATTCACCGAGTGATCGAAACAAGACTCCAAGGTTCCCGTACTGTTTTCCTTCTCCTTCCCTGTCGCCAATTTGTGTTGCGATGGCAAGGTCTTTCTCGTAATATTCTTTAGCCTTCTGATATTCACCGAGTGATTGAAACACGACTCCAAGGTTCCCGTACTGTCTTCCTTCTCCTTTCCTGTTGCCAATTTGTGTTGCGATGGCAAGTGCTTTCTCGTGATATTCTTTAGCCTTCTGATATTCACCGAGTGATCGAAACACGACTCCAAGGTTCCCTACTGTGTTCCTTCTCCTTTCTTGTCGCCAATTTGTGTTGCGATAGCAAGTGCTTTCTCGTAATATTCTTTAGCCTTCTGATATTTACCGAGTGATCGAAACACGACTCCAAGGTTCCCGTACTGTCTTCCTTCTCCTTTCCTGTCGCCAATTTGTGTTGCGATAGCAAGTGCTTTCTCGTGATATTCTTTAGCCTTCTGATATTCACCGAGTGATTGAAACACGACTCCAAGGTTCCCGTACTGACTTCCTTCTTCTTCCCTGTCGCCAATTTGTGTTGCGATGGCAAGTGCTTTCTCGTAATATTCTTTAGCCTTCTGGTATTCACCGAGTGATTGAAACACGAGTCCAAGGCTCCCGTACTGAATTCCTTCTCCTTCCCTGTCGCCAATTTGTGTTGCGATGGCAAGTGCTTTCTCGTGATATTCTTTAGCCTTCTGGTATTCACCGAGTGATTGAAACACGACTCCAAGGTTCCCGTACTGTGTTCCTTCTCCTTCCCTGTGGCCAATTTGTGTTGCGATAGCAAGTGCTTTCTCGTGATATTCTTTAGCCTTCTGGTATTCACCGAGTGATTGAAACACGACTCCAAGGCTCCCGTACTGTCTTCCTTCTCCTTCCCTGTCGCCAATTTGTGTTGCGATAGCAAGTGCTTTCTCGTGATATTCTTTAGCCTTCTGGTATTCACCGAGTGATTGAAACACGACTCCAAGGTTCCCGTACTGACTTCCTTCTGCTTTCTTGTTGCCAATTTGTGTTGCGATGGCAAGTGCTTTCTCGTGATATTCTTTAGCCTTCTGATATTCACCGAGTGATCGAAACAAGACTCCAAGGTTCCCGTACTGTCTTCCTTTCCTGTCACCAATTTGTGTTGCGATAGCAAGTGCTTTCTCGTAATATTCTATAGCCTTCTGATATTCACCGAGTGATTTAAACAAGACTCCAAGGTTCCTGTACTGTTTTCCTTCTCCTTCCCTGTCGCCAATTTGTGTTGCGATGGCAAGTGCTTTCTCGTGATATTCTTTAGCCTTCTGATATTCACCGAGTGAACAAAACACACATCCAAGCCTGCCATAAGTGGTTGCTTCTTCTCTTTTGTGGCCAATTGTTTTAGTGATAGCAACTACGCTTTCAAAAAGTTTCCTGGCTTCTGCCAACCTACTTGTTCGTAGATATTTGTCTCCCAGTTTTATCATTGACATTCCAGCATTGCTGAACATGTCAATAAGTTTGTTGGTGTATCTTACTGCATTTTTGTAATCAGAGATTTCGTAGTACGCATTGAATATTACGTCAGAGATATCAAGGCCGTTAATTTCAAAGTCTAAGTTGTTAAGTAAGATTACACATTCATCGCACAAATTAGAGGCTTGTATACCACGATCAGTCTTCAGAAGATATGTAGCAACATTCAAACCTATCCTGATCTTCTCTAGGATTTGACGCGTGTTATTCATCGCTCTTTTTGTGTCGAACAGAATGCCTTTCTGAAATGAAATAAGTGAAATACAGAAAACTTGAATAACTAAATTAGATGATAACATTTAGAGGCCATCCTTGTGCAACTGTTTTTAAGGCAGAGCGCTCACTTTCCTTGAAAGCTTGTTGGTTTATATGCAGCATTCCCTTTTTTTCTTTTTTCCAAAGCTAATGAGTTTTGCATGGAAACTGAACAATTGTTGACAAATTGTGTTGTAAAAATGTGTTAAGACATCCAATTTTGAGACTCAGCCTATCCAGGTTTAGGGTGGGGTGCCTCCGCGTCTTTACCACATTAAAAACCACTCTTTAACCAATCGTAGACCCCATCTTCACTTTTGGCAATTCCGTAACAATACCGCAACAATACCGTAACAATACCGTAACAATGCCGTAACAGTACCGTAACAATACCGTAACAATACCGTAACAACCATTTAACCGCTTATCGTCCCATTTTTAAGTCCTTAATTACAAGTATTTTCTTATCCCCAAAATCCCGAAAGTATGCGACCCCATTCTAGTAAGTCTCTTGAAAACCCAAGCCCATAATAGTCAATGTAGTCGTGAAAATGCCATCTTATCCGCAGGCATATCTCCATTAGCCGGCTAATACTAGAATTTAACTCCCCGTTCGGTTTCGACTCCGATCAATAATGACCCGTCTCTTTGATGGAAAAAGGATAGATACACAATTTCAAACTGGTCCATATTAACACTGAATCCTACTGCTGATGTTTTATCTGCGCGCAACTTATCCAGATGAAATATATCAAAAGTATTTCAGATTTAAAACTTCGTTTTTTGAATTCATTGAGTGAATAGTTTAATTTGTGTCACAGAACTTTACTGTATTATTTTTTTCAACCGCCGCATAGGCTCACTTTGGGCAGACATGCAATGAAATTTATTTTCGACGCCTAGTATAATTTGTTGAATATCATTTCTTACGGAGGCTCCATAGGGTTTTTTGACCGCGCGAGATCTAGACGCTAACATAGCGCGATTTTTTAAAGTGTCAACATGGAAAATAAACATGGCGGCTTGCTACGATCGCACAATTGTCATCTGAAAATGTGTGTTAAAAACAGTTTAACACAAAAAGTTTTTATGCGATGGAATAAAGGGCTTCCAGCAACTGCACCTGTAATATTCATAGGCCTTCTGTGCCTGGAGAAGAGGTCTACCGAAAAGAAAACTCCGAGGGAGAGATTAACAAAAGGCGACATATGACGCGATAGATTTGAAAGTTTACGCATGCTCAGATATAGATCTACCACTACGTTATGTTTTGCGACAAAGAAAATAGGGATCTTCGAGAAAAATTTATCGCGTTTCCTTTTGTGGAATTTCCTAGGATTTGCTGGACCGTTAAACATATTTGTGTCCTTCCTAGTGCCTGTTGATAAAATAAATTCATAAGACCAAATTGGAGATGGAGGGAGACATCACAAAATTGCAAATAGCGAGGAAACTGCTTTTGTAACCCCTATTTTTTTTCGGCTTTTAAATTATCGGTAGGACAAATTTCCCAAATTGTGAAAATTTTTGAGAGATTTCACTGAAGCAAATTGAAGAAAATGAAAGCCAAATTATCACTGGCGAGCGCCTCCCTTCTTGCAGCCTTAGCTTAACAACGAAAATCATTTTGATAATATTTACTACAGCAAACACTAGTCCGAGCCTTATTCATCGCCCATCTGATGGCTTTTAGTGACCTTGAAAAGCGAAAAGACAAAAATTTTTCTAGAAAAACATTACGCTGGCGCGCGCGCCAACATTGAACAAAAACTCTATGGAGGCTCCTTAGATGATGGGAAATTTTTTTTTTCGTATGCGACGTAACAGGCGAGTGTTTTTCCGGACTACTTTAGGTATGCCTAGAGCTTGATTCTTCCAATATTTATCTGACAGAATGATAACGTAAATTCTTTCAGAAAAAATGAAAATTAACGAGCGGCAGCCATAGAATTATATTCAAAGAAAGACATTTCACCTTTTAAAACAGTATCCTTGTTGTTTGATATATGGAACCAGAAGCAAGAAAGTGAAGGAAAACTTAACCTGTCATTGATAAATGCAAATAAATATTCGTTCTTGTCCAAGCGTAATGAAGAAGATTGCTGCATTCGCTGAGTTTTCTTTTTTTGCGTGTGTGTTATTGTGGATCGAGACAAAGTGGAAGTTCATAAAAAAACGCCTAAGAGACTTATATTCAGCCCTCTTGACTGAACATGCTTGGTCAATAAAGGTTTTGCTGTATGGCAAAAATAGTGCGCTCGGGCAAAAAAAAATGACTCATCTATCTCAAGAACTTGGAAAGAAAGCCAACTGTGTTTGTAACAAGTCAAACTTGACTGTTTTCTGCCGCTTTTGGCCAATTCATCGCCAACATTGTCCAAAAATTAAAAACTTGTTTTCTTGCTCAAGATCAAAGAGGGCGATCCCAAATGGGAAGATGGGCCCAGGATTTGCTTCATATTGCCTGCGGACGCTGCCAGCTATATAATTCATGGTGTTATAACAAAGTAAGGACTTGACTGATCAAAGAAAGAGAATTCAAATTGTTTAAAAGTCAAGTCTGCAATATCTCCACTTTACACTTATCCTACAACATGCGTAGAAAAAGATTGGAACTTGTGCATTGTTATTATAGTTTTTTTTGCTCTTAAAATTTGATCTGCCTTGTTTCTCATTAACCCTTCAACTCTCAGAGGTGAATGATTTTCAAGTAGCTTCTCCTTTGCAATATCAAAGCATTAACACGCAAGCAGCTGATGGGAATACAGAAACTGATCAGCTTAAGGATTTCATCTCACCCAACATCAAATTCTCTACACCTGTTTTAAAGGAAATGTATAGGAGCAAGAAGGGAGAATTACTAATCAGATCTTGGAGTTAAGGGTTTAAGGGTGGCGTAGTCCGATATTTTTAGCTCATAGATTTATGTTTATATTAAACTTTGTGGCGGAAAATGGCCCTCATTTTCTGAGATTCCTTGGATATCTTATACTCCTATCACTGATTAAAACAAGTTTTTGCGCAAAGTATTTAGAATAGGAAAATGACCTAATGCTAAGATTGTTTTTAAGAAGCTTACCTTACAGACAAACACGCGCCGAGTTTAATGTGTTGATCGCGTGACATACATAAACTAAAGCAAGAAACTGAAATAAAAACCCGTAAAAGAAGATAAATGTTAATAGCAAGAGTCACGCCGGTGAGGAACAAAATATGGATTTGAGCGATAAAAAAAATCACTGCACCTCCAAATCGTCACCAGTTTTAAAAGGGTCTCGATGGGGTGATAGCTTTTAAGGCTACTGTTTGTAACTTGGGGCATTTTACGGCTAATAGTTCATTTATTTCCGTTGTGATTAAAAGAATATTACGCAAATTTATTTTTCTTCTTACCTTGCAAAAATCAATCGTGTCTCTTTCGGTGTTATTTCTGATCGTATGACAAACGAAACCAAAATCAAAAATCTGAAAATCCTGCAAAACAAAGATTGGAGAAAAATCTTGTTTTGTAAAATAATGATAATAACAACAACAATAATAGTAATAACAATAATCAAATTCCTAAAAATTACTAGAACTTTTTTTGCGTTCTTTTTCCTCATTTCTGTTTGTAAAAGAAGAAAGCTCTGACAGAAAAGAGAAATTATATCACCAATAATGATACGCACGCATCTTTCACCAGATATCATCAAGATCTCATCACTAATTCTCCTTACGGTCTCCCATACAGTTCTTGTGATGTTAGTTTGGAGAATTTGGTATTGAACCATATTATAATCCCTTAACTGATATTTTGATTGTTATTATTATTCTCATCACTCGTCCGCTTGATATTGTATTGATATTGTAAGGAGAAATTCTGTCTTGATCACTCATGGGAGTCAAATTAAGGTGTTAACGTGGAGGAAAAATTTCGAGAAGACCCCTCACACCAGTCTCGAAGACTTCAGAGCTACTATGGAGGTTATTGTGGGAGAAACCAGCAGGGAACACCTACGCATTTTGTAACGACGGTTGCGGCATTTCACAAGAATTAACGCATTTTGTAATACGCTTTGCAGGAATTTGGAACTAAATAACTAAAGTTACGTATTTTGTAATAATGGCCACAACATTTTTTAAGAATGGTTGGTCTACGCAATTTCTAACAGCATCCTACAGCAAATTGTGATATCATAATTTTGCTCTTGCCAAGAAGTATTATTCCACCCTGCCCCACCCCCCAACCTACCATGGAAGGGAGGGGATTGTAAGTGTGCCTCTCCAAATCCTTATCACATTAAAAAGTATTCTTCAACCAAACGTAGACCCCATCTGCACTTTTGGCAATACCGTAACAATGCCGTAACAATGCCGTAACAATACCGTAACAATACCGTAACAATACCGTAACAATACCGTAACAATACCGTAACAATGCCGTAACAACCATTTAACCGCTTATCTTCCCAATTTTTAAGTCCCTAATTACTAGTATTTTCTTGCCCCCCAAATCCCGAAAGTATGCGACCCCATTCTTGTAACTCTATTGAAAATGCAACCCCATAATATTCAATCCAGTCGTGAAAATGCCAACCCATTTGGATGCACATCCCCATAAGCCGGCTACTACTAGAGTTTACCTTACCCTGGGAATATTTTTGTTGTTTTACGATAACATTTAGGTGACCTCCCCCCTATGACTCTGTGATATTCTTATGAAACCCCTAAAAATCAGGAAATAACTTCCATCACAATCCAGTCGTGAAAATACCACTTTATCCGCATGCACATCCCCATTAGCCGGCTGTAACTAGAGCTTACTCCCGCCGCCCCCCCTCCCCCTCCCCCATCCAGTGAAGCAGGTGTCATCTACGAAATCTCTTCGTGTGCAAATCGATCAAAATATGAACTGGGAATGTCATATACAGGACATTTGCAAAAAGATTGCTCCTGCATTGGGCGCAATCAAGCGAATAAGACATCTTATACCCTTTAATATATTAATTAATGTATATGATAGTCTAGTTCAGCCATATTTCAATTATTGTAGTGTTGTCTGGGGCAACTATGGCAGTGGTCTCTCCGAAAAGCTTCAGAAGCTCCAAAATCATGCAGTCTGTATTTTAATGTATGCCAATTATGACTATGATATCGATGAATTGTTCCGTGTACTGGGTTGGCGTAAACTCAAATATCAAAGATTTGAATCAGCTGCTGTTATGATGAGCAAATCTTTACATGGGATGACCCCTGAGTATCTAAGTTCTAGATTTGTGTTTCGAAACGACATAATACCATATCGAATACTGAAAATAAATTGGCTCTTCCGCAGCCCCACACCAATTATTTGCAGAAGAGTTTTTCTTACAGCGGAGACAGGTTGTGTAACAGCCTATCTAGTGACCTTCGTGCAGCAACATCTTTACATGATTTTAAACTTAACACACCTACGTCACCACAGTTTTGAATGAGTTTTAACACGGCATCCTTGTAAAGCAGCTTTTAGTATGTAGTTTAGGTTAGTTAGTTTAGTTAGGGATAATTAGTTAATCTTGTATCATTTTATAATATTTGCTGAAGGATTTACCGTATATAAATAAAATTACCATTACCATCACCATTACCCTCCCCTGCATGCTGGTATCGACACCTACATCTCTCGCTCGTATCAGTGTCACGTTGGATACAAAGTACTGGAAATAACTTTATTTTTTGGGGGGAGTGGGGGGAGGAATATTTTTGTTGTTGTATGATAACATTCAGCTGACCTTCCCCTATGGCTCTGTTAAATTCTTATGACTCTCCTCTCCTCCCCCACCCCTCCCCCCTCTCTTGTAAAAACTCACATGACCCCTTCCAAAATTTCTAAGATTTGCTGCACCGTTAAACATGTAAAACATATTTGTGCCTTCCTAGTGACTGTTGATAAGAAAAATTCATAAGACCGATTGGAGATGGAGGAAGAAATCACAAAATTGCAAATAGCGAGGAAACTGCCTATTTTCGGCTTTTAAAATGATCGGCAGGACAAATTTCACAAATTGTGACAATTTTGAGAGATTTCATCGAAGCAAATTGAAGAAAATCAAAGGGCAAAGCCAAATTACCACTGGCGAGCGCCTCCCTTCGTGGAGCCTTAGCTTAATAACAAAAATCATTTTGATACTATTTACTACAGCAAACGATAGTCCGAACATTAAAAAAATAAAAACAAGAATTTTCCAGAAAAACATTACGCTGGCGCGTGCGCCAACATTCAGCAAAAGTCCTATGGGGAACATGTCTCTGTAAGAATCAAACATTTTGGGAAATGAAAATTTTCAACCCCCCTTCAAATTTTGCATGCAGTTAGGCGCTCAGGTGGGATGCACAAAAATGCCCTTTTTAAAGGTCGTAGCACTCTTGTTGCCATGGTAACAACGGCTGCTTGTTCGGGCCTGTTTATTTCTCTATCTCAAGCTAAATACAACATTACACTTCTACCATACATAGTGACATCATACTTCTTCACTATGATTAATTCAATTTTCCCTGGGAGTGAATGTGAACACACCAATAGATTATTTGTCCCGGTACAGTTTCGGTCATTTTTGTTGTCGGGTAAAACAGGTAAAACGTTTATCTGAATTTCTCCAAAATTACACCAATTCTGGAACTGAAACTACCCACCTAGCTGGTTATAATATTCTAGTTTTTAAATATGTAAAAATCTCTGCAGGCCTGCCTCTACTTTTTATAGGGGCAATTCGCGAACGAAGCTCAAAAATCAGATATTGCATAATTTGGCGATGTTTACAGCTAATCTTCTCAACAACAAATGTTTTAGAAAAATGAAACATGCAAGGCTTTGAAAGAATGTTATCTTATGAGCAATATCCCGATGAGAAATTTAGCCTCTGGCTGTTATCTTTTAAAAAAAATTGATCAACCTTTGTGGAGGACAACTCGACGTAACTACAAACATATACCTCAAATCGTGCGCATATCATCCAGATTTCGAGAACTGCACCTTCTTTCATGGGAATTTGAGCAATCCAAAGTCCACTGAAGATACACTGTTATACTTGTATGTCATTTGAAACAAGTTGAAATCGGCTGATCTACACAAAACTATCCTCACACCGGTCATTTGTCATAAACATGTACGTTGTCACGATGGTGTGACGCTGTATTTCTCCGAGAAGTTTCCATCGGTCGCCCAGAGAAAACGAGAAATGGATATTTTTCATATATGTCAGGAGATTTCCGCTTTCTGAAGTAAAAACAAAAAAAAAAAACAAAAAAAAACACAGGAAAACCTAAAATTGAACGCTCGTAAACACTGAGAATCTGAGAGTATAAATCGTAACTTGTCAGCGGCAGTAATACATGTAAACCCAGTTGCGACAATAGTAATTTGAACGACATAGGCATCTCCTTACAAAGAGCAGATTCGGGCAGTTATCATTTCCTTTTTAAAGGAACTAAGATATTTTGAAAGATCTGAAAACTGTCAGAAAACTATATTAAAGTTCACACGGCAACCAGGTGGACAATCAGACATAGTTTGACGCTACTCTGGTTTGCAGATTTAATGAATGTAACCGAAGAAGTTACGATTCATAGACCCAACGTTTCGACACTCCTGTCTAGTGCCTTCATCAGGGGTGATCTAAACGCTGCAACAAGAGGTCCTTTTGTCAGAAAACTGTTAGAAAATTTGCATAATATATGATGAGGAGAGACTTATCACCGCCGCAGTGCAATCGAGGCAATCAATGTTTCCTTCCATGTCTTGATAAAGAAAAAAAATCATAACAAAGTTCGGAATAAAAGATTGAATGAAATCATAATGTCGTAATTCCACCTTTCAAACAACTTATTATCCACACGCAAATCGTAACTTGTCACTTGAACGAAACTCCCCATGGTTAATATGTAATCTGGATTGCTTCATGTCCTTCAGGAAAAAGAGCAGCGATTTCATCACCATTATTTTCCACACTTTTCTCCCGAATATCTTTTACAAGCTTAAAGAAACATGAATATAACGCAATCTCCTGGTGATTTACACGAGAGGAAGTCGAAGGTCTCATTTATTTTCCCCTGAGGTGGCCGGCTTACCAGGAAGAAAAAGGAGATCGTTCGGTCCAATAACGTTAGTCTGTGGAAATTATCAATCTAATAACTGAGAAGATTTGTGCCCTTTGGTTCATCAGTGACAGCATTAATTATTTCAAATCTGTATTTCTCGGTCCAAGCGACACCAAAAATAGTTCCTTTTAATTTTGTAAGCACTTTCTATAGCATTTATTATCGAGGGAAATAAATCTCAAGGCTCAAAGCCAATATAACGTTCGAGCACGTGAAAGAACCCCTGAAAAAAGCTAAATTTTTTGAAATTGATTGTGATGAAATCCCTGTTCCGTTTGCTGTACTGCAGGGATACTGAGTAGTTCAAAATCTCCACTATGTGATGATTTGCAAATTTACAAATTGCTATTGTGGCGACTGGGTTTTACATGTACTACTGCCGCTGACAAGTTAGGATTTATAATGTGAGATTCTCAGTGTTTACGAGCGTTCAATTCAGGTTTTTTTTTTTTTTTTAGTTGTTTTTACTTAGTATGCGCGGAAATCTGCTGATATATCGAAAAATTTCCATTTCTCGTCTTCTTTGGGGCGACCGATGGAAACTTCATAGAGAACTACAGCGTCACGCCATCGTGACAACGTACATGTTTATGACAAATGACTGGTGTGAGGATAGTTTCGTGTAGATCAGCCGACTTTAACATGTTTTAAATGACATACAAGTATAACAGTGTATCTTCAGTGGACTTCGGATCGCTCAAATTCACATGAAAGAAGGTGCAGCACTCGGAATCTGGATGATATGCACACGATTTGAGGTATATGTTTGTAGTTACGTCGAGTTGTCCTCCACAAAGGTTGATCAATTTTTTTAAAAAGATAACAACCAGAGGCTAAATTTCTCTTCGGGATATTGCTCATAAGATAACATTCTTTCAAAGCCTCGCACGTTTCATTTGTCTGAAACATTTGTTGTTGAGAAGATTAGCTGTAAACATCGCCAAATTATGCAATATCTGATTTTTGAGCTTCGTTCGCGAATTGCCCCTATAAAAAGTAGAGGCAGGCCCGCAGAGATTTTTTACATATTTAAAAACTAGAATATTATAACCAGCTAGGTGGGTAGTTTCAGTTCCAGAATTTGTGTAATTTTGGAGAAATTCAGATAAACGTTTTCCCTGTTTTACCCGACAACAAAAATGACTGAAACTGTACCGAGACAAAGAATCTATCGATGTGTTCGCATTAACTCCCAGGGAAAATTGATTAAACCAAAGTGAAGACGAATGATGTCACTATGTATGGTAGAAGAGTGCCAACTTGTAATGTTGTATTTAGCTTGAGATAGAGAAATAAACATTTCACTCTTTTTTTGCGACGTTTTTGTATGAAAATGAGGCCCCAGGCCTCGAACAAGCAGCCGTTGTTACCATGGCAACAAGAGTGCTGCGACCTTTATATTTATTTATTTATTTATTTTTCTGCGACCTGAGCGCCTAACTGCATGCAAAATTTGAAGGGGGGTTGAAAACTTTCATTTCCCAAGATGTTTGATTCTTACAGAGACTTGTTCTTAAGCGATGAAAAATTATTTTTTTCACGTGCGACGTAGCAGGCCAGTTTTTCCGAATTACTTTATTCTTCCAATATTTGTCCGACAGAATAATTATGTAGATTCATTCATTAGGAAAAAATGAAAATTAATGAGTGGCAGCCATAGAACTATATTCAGAGAAAGACAGTTCACCTTTAAAAACAGTTGAAGCAAGAAACTGAAGGAAAAACTTAACCTGTCATGCATAAATGCAAATACATATTCGTTCTTGTCTAAGCGTGAGGTGGAGATTGCTGTATTCGCCGAGCTTTTTTCTTTTTGCGTTATTGTGGATCGAGACAAAGTGGAAGTTCATAAAAAACGCCAGAAAGACTAATATTCAGCCTTCTTGACCGAACATGCTTGGTCAATAAAGGATTTACTGTAAAGCAAAAATAGTTCGCTCGGACAAAGATACAAAATGACTTATTTATCTCAAAAACTTGGAAAGAAAGCCAACTGTGTTTGTAGCACGCTAAACTTGACTGTTTTCTGCCGCGTTTGGCGCCTCCATCGACGACAAGTTCCAAAAATTAAGAACTTGTTTACTTGCTCGGTATCAAAGATGGAAAACCTAAGCGGTCAAGGTGGGCTCAGGATTTGCTTCATATTGCCTGCGGGCGCTGCCAGCTATATAATAAATAGTGTTATAACAAAGTAAGGACTTGACTGATCCAAAAAAAGAATTTTTGAAAAGTCACGTCTACAATATCTCCGCTTTACACTTATCTTAAAAGATGCGAAGAAAAAGATTGCAACTTGTGCATTTTAATCATTTTTTTTTGGCTCTCAAAATTTGATCTGCCTTGTTTCTTATCAACCTTCCGTCTCTCAAAGGTGAATGATTTTCAAGTAGCTTCTCCTTTGCAATATCAAAGCATTAATACGCAAACAGGTGATGAGAATACAAAAACTGATCAGCTTAAGGATGTCATCTTACCCAACATCAAATTCTCTAAACCTGTTTTAAAGGAAATGTATAGGAGCAAGAAGGGAGAATTACTAATCAGATCTTGGAGTTAAGGGTTTAAGGGTGGCGTAGTCCGATATTTTTAGCTCATAGATTTATGTTTATATTATACTTTGTGGCGGAAAATCTCCCTCATTTTCTAAGATTCCTTGGATCTCTTATACTCCAAACACTTATTGAAACAAGTTTTACGTACAAAGCAATTTTTTTATTTTTATAGTAGGAAAATAACATTATTCTAATAGTTTTTTAAGGCTGCTTACCTTACAAACAAACACGCAACGAGTTTAATGCGTTGATGGCGTGACATACATAAGCCAAAAGCAAGAAACTGAAATAAAAACCCGAGAAAGAAAAATGAATGCAAATGACAAGAGTCACGCGGGTGAAGAACAAAATATTGATTTGAACGATGAAAAAAAAAAAATCGCTGCACCTCCAAATCGTCACCAGTTTTAAGAAGGTCTCAATGGGGTAATAGCTTTTACGGCTAATGATTAATTTCTTTCTATTACAATAAAATGAAATTTTTTTTCTGGTTAATTTTCCACGATTTTTGGTTGGAATTTGTCAATTTTTACGCTGAACAACTAATTTTCCTGCCATTTTACGGCTACCGGTCAACTCCATTTACCCCACTTAAAGATCTCCTATCACCAAATTTAGGCAAGTTTATGTCAGAAACATGTCAGGATTTAGAGAGACAGAGTTTAAATGAATTAGTCTTTTTAACCTACTTACCTTTTGAAATATGTAAAGTTTCCCAGTTCAGTATCCTGATCGTTTGATGAATGAAACCAAATGAAGATACTCCCTGCAAAACAAAGATTTATGGAAATAGCCGGTGTTATGAAAAAAACCCAAAATAATAATAATAATAATAATAATAATAATAATAGCAATAATAATTACCAATGTAGACCGAGATGAGATAAATAAAATCTTTCTCTACTTCTGAGATTGTTTTTAAAGTTGGATCATAAAGATTTCATTGAGTTTCGGTCCAAAATATTTCGGTTTTCAGAGACGAGAAAAGAATATTACTGAAGTTCATTATTCATCTTACCTTGCAAAAATAAATCCTGTCTCTTTCGCTGTTATTTATGATCGTATGACAAACGAAACCAAAATTAAGAATCTGAAAAAAAATTCCTGCAAAACAAAGATTGGAGAAAAATAACTTGGGTGAAGAAAAATTACAACCTTGGTAAGTAAAATAACTATAATAATAACAATAATCAAATCCCTAAAAAAATATTATAACATCTGTTGCGTTTTTTTCCTCACTCCTGTTTCTTAAAGAAGAAACCTCTGACAGAAAAGAGAAGCTATATCACCAATGATGATACGCACGTATTTTTCACAAGATATCATCAAGATCTCATCAGTAATTCTTTTCATGTCTCTCATACAGTTCTTGTGATATTAGTTTGGAGAACTTGGTATCAGATCAACTTATAATCCCTTAATTAATTGATATTTTTATTATTATTATTCTCATCACTTGTCTGCTTGATATTGCATTGATATTGTAAGGAGAAAGTCTGTCTTGATCGCTCATGGTAGTTTAAGGGTTAACCTGGTGGAAAAATTGCAAGAAGACTAAAAGCGATCTTCACCCCTTACACCAGTTTCGAAGACTTCAGAGCTGATACGAAGGTTATTGAGGGGGAAACTAACAGGGAACACGTGCTCTGCATTTTATAAGAACGGCTACTGTATTTTGCTAGAATTGATCGACGCATTTTGTAATGCGCATTGCAGAAATTTGGAACTAAGTTGATCTATGTATTTTGTAATAATGGCTACAACATTTTGTAAGAATGGTCGGTCTACGCAATTTTTAACAGCAAATTAAAGCAAATTGTAATATCATAATTTCGCTTTTGCAAAAAAAGTATTATTCCACCCCTCCCCTTCCCAACCTATCGGGTAAGGGGGAGGGGGTTGTGGGTTTGCCTCTCCGAACCCTTACCACGTTAAAAACTACTCTTTAACCAATTGTAGACCCCATCTTCACTTTTACTCTCCTCCCGATTTCGACTCCCTCGTATCAGTGTCACGTCGGACACAAAGTACTGGATATAATCTTACTTTTTTGGGGGGGGGGAGGGGGAGCGAGAGAAGGAATATTTTTGTTGTTTTACGATTACATTCAGCTGACCTCCCCCTATGGCTCTGTAAAATTATTATGACCCCCCCCCCAAAAAAAAAAAAATCCATATGACCCCTTCAAAAATCCTCCACACCCCCTCTCAGGCGATAAATAATGACCCGTCTATTAGATGGAATCAAAGAGCTCTGTGAGCAAACTCGTGAATTGACAGATGACTTACATGATTTTTTGGATTATGTTTAATGTTATCTGGTTTAGGGAATTTTGTGATTGATTATCATATTTAAAGTACGAGCAGTAGTTCAGTGTTCGCTAATGTAGCAAAGAAACAAAGTAACGTTGGGATAAGAAGGCATTACAATTGAAAAGATCATGCTATTACATTTGACAAGGGTGGATGATGTCATGTGTTTTAAACGTATATAATTTTTGTTTCTGGTTCAAAAGAAAAGGTTGGAAGTAAATGTGGGTGAAAAGTGAAATTTATTGTCTATCATTGGAAAATCAAGGCAATACTGTCTTAATGAAAACATTAATTTTTCCCTCTTTATCAAATGAGACAAACGGGAAGGACTTTTGAGTGATATAACTAAGCCCAGACTGCCACCGTCATTTTGGATTTCCGCCTAGGTAGATTTTGGTCACGTGCTAGCCAACATATAATCAAGAACAAGATAGAATTTCAATTCAGGTCTATTTATCAATTTTGTGGTGTATAACTTTCGCATTTTAGTACGTAATATTCATTTTGAATCTTCAAATTGTCTTTAAACTTAAAAGAAAATTGTTCTTTGAAAACTCACTGAAAATCGGTAGCTAAAATTATTTGTTTAGCTGTTATTTGATTTTCGTGTTAACCTGTTATTTCTTCAGTCGCTGGCAATTTTTGTTGCTTCACACAGAAAAAACACACAATACGAAATGTAATAATCGATTTTGTCCCCCAATCTCACGCCATAACAGGAAAAGCTTTTGAACACCTGTAAACTCTGAGCGCTTCCTAGTAAGTAATATTTTTAATGAATCTTCGGATTGTTTTCAAGTTCAAAGATTACAAATTACAATTTTATGAAAAACGAAGGTTGTTCTCTTATTTCATTGTGAATCCTCGCACGCCTGCCAGCCGCTGGCGCCACTTGTTGAAACTAAAACGAATAAATATAAACTCTTTTAAGATTATCATTGGCTTCTTTTTCACCCCACCACAATTCTTAGCAAGAAAGGTCGCCATTTCGTTTGCTTATTACTCGCCAAAAACTATCAAATCCACTTAAAAGCCTAAAATCGGGAAAATGTTTAAAGGAATCGACCAATCGAGCGGGCGAGCGAGTACCATTCTCCGCATCATATCTACAACTCGCTCTTGCGCATGCGCGCAATTCACGAGTTAAAAACGATATTAATACTAAATCCTGCTGCTGGTGTTTCACCTGTGCGCAACTAATTCAGATAAAATATATCAAAAGTATCACCGATTCAAAACTTTGCTTTTTGAATTCATTGAGTTTATAGTTAAATTTCTTTCACTGAACACTATGGTATTACTTTTTCAACCGCCGTGTAGGCTCACTTTGGGCAGACATGCACTGAAGCTTATTTTCGACGCCTAGAATAATTTGTTGAACATCGTTTCCTAAACAATGGAAAATGATTTATTTTTGACATGCGTGGTAACAGGCCAATGTTTTTCTGACTAACTCTATTCACCCTTAAAGCTTGATCCGTCTGACAGAATAATAAATAAATTTGAAACTAGAATAATGATTTGAAACTTGAAGCTTGATTTGTCTGACGGAATAATTATGTAAATTCATTCAGGAAAAATGAAAATTTACGAATGGCAGCCATGGAACTATATTCAGAGAAAGACAGTTCATCTTTAAAAACAGTATCCTTGTCGTTTGATAAATGAAACCAGAAGCAAGAAACTGAAGGAAAAACTTAACCTGTCATTCATAAATGCAAATAAACATTCATTCTTGTCCAAGCTTGAGGTGAAGATGGCTGTATATTCGCCGAGAAATGATTTTTTCTGCGTTACTATGGATCGAGACAAAGTAGAGGTCCATAAAAAACGTCAATAAGGCTATTATTTAGCCTTCTTGACCAAACATGCCTGGTCAATAAAGTATTTACTGTATAGCAAAAATATTTCGCTCGAACAAAAATACAAAATGACTGAAACAATTTTCCGTACAAAGTAGTTTTGAATTTTAGAAAAGGAAAATAACATTTTTCTAATAGTTTTTTTAAAGCTTCTTACCTTACAAACAAACAAGCGCTGAGTTTAATGCGTTAATCGCCTACATACATAAACCAAAGTTGCAAAAGCAAGAAACTGAAATACAACCCGTGAAAGAAAGTTGAATGCAAATAGCAAGAGTCACGCGGCTGAAGAACAAAATATTGATTTGAACGATAAAAAAAAGGAATCACTGCACATCCAAATCGTCACCAGTTTTAGGTGGGTCTCAATTGGGGTGATGACTTTTACGGATATTGTTTGTAATTTGGGACATTTTACGGCTAATGGTTAATTTCTTTCCGTTGCGATTAAAAGAACATTTTCTACAATTAATTTTTTACGACTCGTGGATGAAATTTGTCAATTATCACGCCTAACGGCTACTTTTTTCTGCCATTTTACGGCTACCGCTCAACACTATTTACCCCACTTCAAAATCTCCAATCACCAAGTCTGTGCAAGTTTATGACAAAAATATGTCAGGATTTAGAGAGATAGAGTATAAATGACTTAGATTTTTAAGTTACTTACCTCTTGAAAAATGTAAAGTTTCCGAGCTCAGTATCCTGATCGTTTGATGAATGAAAACAGATCAAGAAACTCCCTGCAAAACAAAGATTTATGAAAAGAGCCAGTGTTAAATAAATGGAATCTTTCTCTACTTCTGAGATTGTTCGAAGTGGTGGATGCTCTATTATAAAGATTTCACCGAGTTCCGGTCCAAAATATTTCAGTTTTCAGAGACGAGAGAAGAATATTACTGAAGTTCATTATTCTTTTTTCCTTGCAAAAATAAATTCTGTCTCTTTCGGTGTTATTTCTGATCTTATGAGAAACGAAACAAAAAAATTAAGAATCGGAAAAAAAAATTCCTGCAAAACAAAGATTGGAGAAAAATAACTCGGGTGAAGAGAAATTACGACTTTGTTCGGTAAAATAATAATAATAATAATACACATGGAGAAATTACTCAGTTCTGATTGGTTAAGATAAATGCAGTTTTCAGGTAATTCAGTGCAGAAGAGAGTTAATTCAGTGCAGAAGAGGGTTAATTCAGTGCGAAGAAAGAAACAAATCAGACATTCTGATTGGTCAATAATCAAAGAAACTCATAGGTAGCCAATCAAATGCGGGCCTTGGATGGCGCAACAAAATTAGAAAATTTGGGAGCGAAACAATGGCCGGCGTTTTAAGTAGGTTTTCTTTCGCCACCGCAGCTGAAAAACAGCTTAAACAACGAAAACACTATAAAAAGCACTGCTTTTTGGTTGTCAGTTTGGAAAATTGGTGTTTAGAGAGGGGAATTGCCAAGGAAATCGAAAATTACGAGCCGACCCAGTTTAACACTTTGCTCGAGCGATCAAACGCCGAAATTAAAAACAGTCATAGTTAAACCTCGGAAACAACGATTCCATTTCATCGAAAGTGCTTCGGACACAGACTGAACTATTCCTTGAACTGTTTAATCGGACTTTGAACTTTCTCTAATAAATTATTTTTTGCACTTAATGCACGCGCTTTGCTTATATTTAATTATGATAAGCCATCTCGTATTTTTCCATGTATATTATTAACACGTAATCACATGATTTTTCTCGTGCAATTTGGAATAAACAAGCACTTGTTAATTTTTTCAAAGACCACAAATTGCACTCGCGCTATGGGCTCGTGCAATTTTGTTAGTCTTTAAAAAAATTTACTCGTGCTTATTTATTCCAAATTGCACTCGAAATCATGTGATTACCTATACTTATAATAATAATAATAATAATAATCAAACTGCTAAAAAATATTATAACATCTACTGCGTTTTTTTTCTCCATTCCTGTTTCTTAAAGAAGGAATCTCTGACAGAAAAGAGAAGTTATATCACCAATGATGATACGCACGTATTTTTCACAAGATATCATCAAGATCTCATTAGTAATTCTCTTTACTGTCTCTGATACTGTTCTCGTGATATTAGTTTGGAGAACCCTGTATCAGATCAACTTATAATCCCTTAATTAATTGATATTTTTATTATTATTATTGTCATCATTTGTCTGCTTGATAGTCCATTGATATTGTAAGGAGAAAGTTTGTCTTGACCACTCATGGTAGTTTAAGGGTTAACCTGGTGGAAAAATTGCAAGAAGACTAGTTAACGCGTAGGCTCACTTTGGGCAAACATGCAGTGAAACTTATTTTCGACGCCTAGAATAATTTGTTCAACATCGTTTCCTAAACAATGGAAAATCATTTATTTTTGACATGCGTGGTAACAGGCCAGTGTTTTTCTGACTAACTCTATTCACCCTTGAAGCTTGATCCGTCTGACAGAATAATAAATAAATTTGAAACTGGAATAATGATTTGAAACTTGAAGGTTGATTTGTCTGACAGAATAATAAATAAATTTGAAACTAGAATAATGATTTGGAACTTAAAGCTGGATTTGTCTGACGGAATAATTATGTAAATTCATTCAGGAAAAATGAAAATTTACGAATGGCAGCCATGGAACTATATTCAGAGAAAGACAGTTCATCTCTAAAAACAGTATCCTTGTCGTTTGATAAATGAAACCAGAAGCAAGAACTGAAGAACTGAAGGAAAAACTTAACCTGTCATTCATAAGTGCAAATAAACATTCGTTCTTGTCCACGCGTGAGGTGAAGATGGCTGTATATTCGCCGAGAAAATATTTTTTCTGCGTTACTATGGATCGAGACAAAGTGGAGGTCCATAAAAAACGTCAATAAGGCTATTATTCAGCCTTCTTGACCAAACATGCTTGGTCAATAAAGTATTTACTGTATAGCAAAAATATTTCGCTCGGACAAAAATGCAAAATGACCCATTTCTCTCAAGAACTGGAAAAGAAAGCCAACTGTATTTGCAATACGTCAACCTTGACTGTTTCCTGCCGCTTTTGGCGACTCCATCGCCGACATTGTACAAAAATTAAGAATTTGTTCCCCTGCTCGGGATCAAAGAAGGTGATCCCAAGCGGGAAAGATGGGCCCGTGTTGCCCGTTCAGGTAGCATATTAGATGTAAGGATTCGCTTCATATTGCCTGTGGGCGCTGCCAGCTATATATTAAATTAAATAGTGTTATTACAAAGTAAGGACTTGATGGACTGATCCAAAAAAGAGAATTGTTTAAAAGTCACGTCTGCATTACACTTAGTCCTACAACACGCACGAAATAAGGTAGAGGTAATTTTCAAGTAGCTTCTCCTTTGCAATATGAAAGCATTAATACGCAAACAGGTGATGAGAATACAAAAAGTGATCAGCTTAAGGATGTCATCTTACCCAACATCAAATTCTCTAAACCTGTTTTAAAGGAAATGTATAGGAGCAAGAAGGGAGAATTACTAATCAGATCTTGGAGGTAAAGGTTAAAGGGTGGCGTAGTCCGATATTTTTGGCTCATATATTTATTTTTGTTGAACTTTGTGGCGGAAAATCTCCCTAATTTTCTGAGATTCCTTGAATATCTTATACTCCTATCGCTGAAACAAGTTTCCGTACAAAGTATTTTTGAATTTTCAGAAAAGGAAAATAACATTTTTCTAATAGTTTTTATTTCCAAGCTGCTTACCTTACAAACAAACACGCGCCGAGTTTAATGTGTTTATTTGCGTGACATACATAAACCAAAAGCAAGAAACTGAAATAAAACCCGTCAAAGGAAGTTAAATGCAAATAGCAAGAGTCACGCGGCTGAAGAACAAAATATTGATTTGAACGATAAAAAAAAGAATCACTGCACATCCAAATCGTCACCAGTTTTAGGTGGGTCTCAATGGGATGATGACTTTTACGGCTATTGTTTGTAATTTGGAACATTTTACGGCTAATTTCTTTCCGTTGCGATTAAAAGAACATTTTCTACAATTAACTTTTTACGACTCGTGGATGAAATTTGTCAATTATCACGCCTAACGGCTACTTTTTTCTGCCATTTTACGGCTACCGCTCAACACTATTTACCCCACTTCAAAATCTCCAATCACCAAGTCTGTGCAAGTTTATGACAAAAATATGTCAGGATTTAGAGAGATCGAGTTTAAATGACTTAGATTTTTAGGTTACTTACCTCTTGAAAAATGTAAAGTTTCCGAGCTCAGTATCCTGATCGTTTGATGAATGAAAACAGATCAAGAAACTCCCTGCAAAACAAAGATTTATGAAAAAAGCCAGTGTTAAATAAATAAAAAAACAGTAATAATAATAGTAATAATAATTACCGATTTAGGCTGAGATGAGATAAATGGAATCTTTCTCTACTTCTGAGATTGTTCGAAGTGGTGGATGCTCTATTATAAAGATTTCACCGAGTTCCGGTCCAAAATATTTCAGTTTTCAGAGACGAGAGAAGAATATTACTGAAGTTCATTATTCATCTAACCTTGCAAAAATAAATCCTGTCTCTTTCGGTGTTATTTATGATGGTATGACAAATGAAACCAAAATCAAGAATCCTAAGAAAGACAACTCGTGAAAAACAAAGATTGGAGAAAAATAACTCGGGTGAAGAGAAATTACGACCTTGTTCAATAAAAAAAGATAAGACAGCAATAATAATGCTGATAAGAATCCCTAAAAAAATATTATAACATCTCTTGCGTTTTTTTTCCTCATACACGTTTCTTAAAGAAGAAACCTCTGACAGAAAAGAGAAGTTATATCACCAATGAGGATACGTACGTATTTTTCACAAGATATCATCAAGATCTCATTAGTAATTCTCCTTACCGTCTCCCATACAGTTCTTGTCATATTAGTTTGGAGAACTTGGTATTAGATCAACTTAAAATCTCCTAAATGATATTTTTATTATTATTATTCTCATCACTTGTCCGCTTGATATTTTACTGATATTGTAAGGAGAAATTCCGTCTTGGTCACTCATGGGAGCTTAAGTGTTAACGTGTTGGAAAAGCTGCAAGAGGACTAAAAAATGATCTTCACCCCTTACACCAGTTTCGAAGACTTCAGAGTTAATACGGTTTTGACATTTTGTAAGACGTATTGCAGAAATTTGTAACAAAATCGAGTTACGCATTTTGTAATGATGGCTACAACATTTTGTAATAATCATCGGTCTACGCAATTTCTAACAACATCCTACAGCAAATTGTAGTATGTTGCTCTTGCAAAGAAGGTATTATTCCACAAATCGCGGTTTTTTTCCTTTGAATAATGATTTGACAAGCGTCAAGTCAAGCATCAGACTTTAAAGGAATAAGACACAACACATTTGCAATGGCAACAGAAAAGTATCCAACCGTAAAGGCACACAGCACGGCGCACTGGTTGATGGCACACACTTGGCAAGATCACATTTCGCGCTATATCCTTTACAAAACAATAATGTAAACATTTGTTTTCTTTTGGAAACAAATGGAGACAATGTCACGAAGAATATACCATTTTTGTGAGTTCTGTTCAAGAGATTGTAACAAGAATATTAGCGGAGCTCGCAGCGCGAGGCCCAGAAAAATTCAAGCCTTTTTTCCCAATCTTCGTTTGATACTAGCTTCAGTTTATGATTCAAATCACGTTTCGGTAAAACAATGACCTTTGTATTCATCGCTTTAAAACCCTCGCGCCCGTTCATCGCTCGAATAACATTTCAAAGTGTTCCTATTCTTAAAACTATTTCTTGTCCTACCTTTTGGAATATTTAATACAGTCGTGGTGTTTAGGGAAAATATGTCAAACTACGGATTATGTCTTGCCTACAAAGTTTTAAAATGATAACGAACGGCGTGAGCAACTGTTTCTATTATTCTCACTTAGCTATCGCATGGTTTAAGTTATTCATTTAAAAAAATCGCGTTTTGTTGAAGATTTGTTGTTTTACCCTGAGAACGAAGTGATAGCCTTTCCCAAAATTGAAATGTAATGAGATTGAGTCAGCGATGTTCATGTTTACATTGAGTCTGACGCGGTAATTTGATTTTGACAATATTGTCATGTGAGCACCCGTCAAACATCTCAGAATATCAAATTATCGAGCGCAAATGTGTGGTGCAAACAAACTCACGGGTAAAATGGAGTGAATTTCATTGTTTGGTCATGGTACTTTTCAGCACTATGTTTTCATGCTTTCTGCTCGATTCGTTCGAACTTCAAGAAATGTTTTGTCTCACAAAACATGGAGCCACTTTCTCTTCGCTCGACATCAGTCGAGGCGTACCTAATGCTCGGGTTATGATGAACATGCTTGCGATACGATAATTTTTTCCTATTACTGGAAACTGAAGAATCGATCTCTGAAATTGATGGTCATCACATTTTTCAAGAAGCGTCCGAGCTGTGATCGTGTAATTAAACGGGCTCCTGGCAATATGAGCTCCCAAGCACGATGGTAAGCACATGGTTAGCGTAAATAATTGTTGTTTACAGTTGTCGAATTCGAGTTTTCGAGAGTCCGTTTCTGTGACCTTCCTGGATGTTTTCTGTTGAATTCATCGAGGTACAATCTCGGAATTTCATAAGTGATTATAAACGATAAATTCTTATCAGCACCATAATTTTGGGGAGTTTTGCTAGCACATTATCAGTTTACAATTCGTGAACCATTTCTGTAACCTGCTTGGATATTTTCTTTTGAATTAATTGAGTCACACTCTTAGAATTTTAATCTGTAATAAAGAACGATAAATCCATATATGTAGCACGAGTGAAGCACATTTTAAACTTTCCATACGATTTTAGGATACTATACTCAATTGACTCTTGATAAGTTGGCCTGGCATATCGCGTTGATTATTTTATTATTTTGTGGCCCCAAAGGCCCGGCTTATGAATCTGGAGGTACTGAACTTGATATATTTGTTACATAAGGCATCCTTCAAGGGGGAAGGTTAGAATAAAATTTCTTTTACGACTGTATATTGTACCCGGTTTACATATGTAGATAATTGCTCAAAGTTACCTATTGTAGTTGTGTTCAGGAGCATAGACATGTAATATACTTTTGCTTTATTTTATTGTAAGAGGTTTCCTTTTATGTAACATATATCCATTCCTTTAAATTCCTCCTTAACCTGCCTGCAAATAATTCAATTTTATGTTTTAATTGAAGTGACTGAGAAGATAAAACAGAAGTGTTGCAGAGATCTCTTTCCAGAATGAATTGAGGTGAGAACATCAGTAAACTAGTTGATGTCATATGCTTCGCCTGAATCTTTAATTTTAATGGCCTAATTTTTTCACAAAGCCTCTTTTATATCTCTGTGTGCTAGCTAATGATTAAAATCTTTGTGAATAGATATGCTATATTTTAGTAGCTTTTTTAAATTCCATCTTTGAATTTTTGGCTTTTTCTATTTTAAAATTCATAAGTGGCATTCTCTTTTCATCCATGTTAAGAGATATTACACATTTGTTTAACTAAAATCTGAATCATGACGTGAACTTAATTTCAATGAGTTTGATAGATCATTGTACATAAGAACACTTTACTGAAGTAACATGTATTTGCTGTCTTTCTGGTACATATGATTGCCATATGTGTCTTACCCCTTTAACTCTCAAGATTTCATTAGTAATTCTCCTATCTGCTGTATAATTTATGTGATGTTAGTTTGTAAAATTTGGAATTGGATCAACCATTTATTCTCTAATTGATGTTTTTCTGTATTCTCGTTACTTGTCTGCTTGATGTGATACTGATAGTGTAAGGAGAAATTCCATCTTGGTCACTAGTGGGACTAAAAGGGTTAAAATGGGAGATTTCATTATATTGTAGTGATTAGAATTTTTTTTATTTTCTTGTTTTTCATGTAACAAAAAATGTGACAAGAATCTGCTGGTAATTTATGTCTGTAATGTTTAAATGTTTATGGGAAATGCTTTTCTTTGAAAGCAAGAATACAGAAGTTTTCAAAGCTGATAGAAATAAGCTGTTTGCAAGCAATGAAGAGCAAATTGACAATCATACCTTAATACTTGACATGCTTCATTCAAACATGTCAGTTGTGTATACCTACCATTGTAGAGGTGTCTTTACAAAGATTTTTTTTGTGTGGCTGCTGTTGTTTGTTGATCTTTGTAGCCAAAAAAGCTACTTAAGGCACTGAACTTCAATTTTTATGTACACAAGGCACCCTCCAAGGTGGAAGAGTAGAAGACCATAGAATAATATTTACTAGGCACTTGCACTTACCATAATTATATATTCAAGCAATACTCTATATATATATATAAAACTGACTATATGATGTCTTTAACCCTTTACACCCAAACATCAGTATGCGCATTGTCCTTTCTGTCCTCCATACATTTCCTAATGTGCTAGCAAAGAGAATTTGTTCAACAATCAAGAGGTTCTTTAGTTGATTATCATTTCCTTTATTCTCTCAACCTTAATGCCTGAGTTAGGGATGATATTGAAAAGAGAAATTAGATGCTCATCACTTTTAGGGATTAAAGTGTTAATAACTGTAAACATTTTATATGCTCCTCGCATCTGTTGGCAACAATAGTTAATGCTGTTAGGAAAGCAAAGAAATAAATGAACAGAAGACAGTAAAACCATAATGGTAGAAGAAACATCACAGACTACTTAAGAAGGGTAACTTGGATTGTGCTAGGTAATTCCTCTTTTTCCCTTCATGTTTTTTATTCAAATAAAATTTAATCAGTGGTAAGGTTTGCCTACAATGTGTCAAATTACCAGTGTGGACCTGATTCTTCTCAGATGTCTGCTAGTAAAAGATAGATACTAATAGTAGATGTCCATAGGAAAATTGCACACTCTTAACATATTATCACACTGAAGTGGTGGTGTGATTGATTTGTGATATTTAGAATGACAGAGGCAGGAAAAACTCATTGAGCTTTTTCATATTCCCTAGTAAGTTAATGTGCTTTTGGATTGTACATTCAAACTGGGTGAGATTAAATTAATTCATATCATGCTTCATTTGGTTTTTTTCCATGGAAAGGTAATTGTTATTATAGTTTACGGATGTTTTGGTTTCCATCCCAATTAACTCTTTAACTCCCAGATCAAATTTGTAATTGTCCTTACTGTCAACCCTACAATTCTTACAGTGTTAGTTCAGAGAATTTACAAGTGCACTGACTGCTTCCATATCTTCAACTGCAGTTCAAATATATGATTTTCATATGTTTATAATAGTCATTTATTCGCCACTTCCTTGGTTTACTTGGAACCAGCATAATGACCAGCTCCCAGTTGGCTTGTTAGGTCAATTGGTAGAGCACTGCACTGGTTTGCAGTGGTCATGGGTTAAAATTCTGTACAGCCCTGAGTAATTTTTCAGGCCTTTTCACTACAGTATAACTGCTTATTAATATGTAATGTTCATAACTGGGAGGATTGCTTCCATATTCGTTTCTTCAACAGCATTTTCATATATTTTTATAATCAACAATTCCTTTGTTCATCATCATTATCAGTTCTTGCGCCAGTAGCCGCATTAGGCCATCAAATATTATTATAATACTAGTTGTGTAATTGCTTTGCATCTAACCCTTTAACTCCCAGATCAAATTTGTAATTCTCCTTACTGTCAACCATACAATTCTTATAATTTTGGCTCAGAGAATTTAGTATTGGATCAACTAATTATCCCCAAATTGATATTTGTCTTTATTCTCATCACTTATCTGGTTGATACTGTATTGGTTGCCATCCCAATCATCCATTTAACTCACAGATCAAATTTGTCATTCTCCTTACTGTCAACCCTACAATTCTTACAATGTTAGTTCAGAGAATTTAGTATTGGATCAACTAATTATCCCCAAATTGATACAGTATTTGTCTTTAATCTCATCACTTATCTGGTTGATATTGTATCAATTGATATTGTAGGGGAAAATTCTTTCTTGGTCACTCATGGCAGTTGAAGGGTTAACATTCATAACAAAGTTTCATTTAACATAGAATGTTTCAAGAAATTTTTTTCCTTTCTCTTCAATACCATTTACTATTTCTGGAGACAATTAACCCTTTAACTTCCAAGATCTCATTAGTAATTCTTCTTACTGTCTGCCACATAATTCTTGTGATGTTAGTTTTGAGAATTTGGTATTTGATCAACCAATAATCCTCTAATTAATATTTTTATTTATTCTCCTCACTTGTCTGCTTGATATTGTATTGATATTGTAAGGAGAAATTCTCTTCTGATTACATGTGGGAGTTAAAAGGTTAAAGGAAGCAGGTTATTAAAAAAATGTAACTTTTCATTTACTTAATGAAAAGTTATATTTAGGTAATTATTTGAATATGTGAGTAACATTTGATATTTTCACATGTAACAGGATGATCAAGCTGAAGATAGCCTCAAAAAGGAGTGAACCCCAATGTAACAGTTAGGTGACTAGTTTGGAAACTTGAGCACTTGGCAAATACACCAAGGCTTGCAATTCTGATGATTAAAGTTTGGTGGGGTAATTGAAGTGTCAGTCCCCATGCAGGAACCATCCACATGACCTGTACAGTCATATGCTATGAGATAACTGTAGAAAAATGCATTTGTGTGAGATGAAATATTTTAAGTACAGTACCACCTAGTAACAAAAATTAATGATTTCCTGTAAGCATGAACGTTTGGGAGAAGTTATGGTGGTAATTGACAGGATGTATAGGGTCTGATGATTGTAAGGTATATCTTTTAGCTTTCAAACTTTCAACTTTGCATGAATTGTAACTGTTTACCATATCTATTTCTCTGTACCTTTAGCCCTCAAAAGTTAGTGGGTGAGTCAATAACCTGACTTCCTTTGTTTGGAATTGTGTGATTATATAACTTTGCTGTGTAAGGTACCGCATTGTAACATGTAATATTATTATAATTCAGATTGCATTTAATACTCTTGCTCAAGCTTTCATTACTGCATGGTGTTTCTTACCAATATTCATACCAAAACTAAACATTGATATCTTGAAATGGTCATGAGATATGTGAGTTTTAAAGGGTGGGAATCTGGAAAAGCAAGGATCCTCCTTTAATTAGGACTGAAATTAATGGGGGCCCTCCTGTTTTAATTCATGTTTTTACTTTGACCTGCCTCCTTCCCTGTAATATTTGGGGCACATAGATGAAGAGAACATTTTTTGTATTTTGATGCATAAAAGTTAACCCTTTAACTCCCAAGATCTGATTGTTGATTCTCCTCTGTAGCTGCTACACGTTTCCTTTTAAATTAGTTTTGAGAACTTGGTGCTAGATCAAGATAGCAGCTTCTACCTGATAAGTTTGAATATTCTCATTACCTGTTTGCTGAAGAATGTATGGATATTGTAGGGAGAAGTTTTATGTTAATCACTTCTGGGAGTTAAAGGGTTAAATTAATTGGCATCCATATAATGCACAAAGCAAGAATATAAATGCCTTAGCTTGATAGGTTAAAAAATTAAAATAAGAGAATTGTGCAGACCATATCTTACTTTTTATCCTCTTTTGGATATTTATCCTAATAACATAGTCGCTATCAGTCTCATTCACTCTCAATTTCCACTGAGCTTGTGGAAAGATGATAACCTCAGTATTTCTTTAAATGAAGAAAGGAAAGCCTACTCTCTTACCACAAATAGTTCTTTTGGGCATTATCATTACAAACCTGGTTTAATTTGTACATGAAGGTGATTGTTCTGGGTAGGCTAACCTTACAAATTAGTTGTGAAAATTTTTTGAACATGTTGTCGTATGAATGTTTGACTCAATTTTACCTCACTAACCAACATGTAAACTGTATAAATAGATTACTATTTCGATCACAAATGTTCAATAGAATAGCAACCAGAATTCAATATTTCTTCCATCTCTGTATATCTGTGCATAGTTCTGTATAGCTGTGTATAGCTCTGTTAAGCTGTGTGTGGCTCTGTATACTTGTGTATAGCCCTGTATAATAGTATATAGCCCCGTAACAATAGCTGTGTATAACCCTGTATAGCCGTGTATAGCTCTGTTAAGCTGTGTATGGCTCTGTATAGCTGTGTATAGCCCTTTATAGCAGTGTATAGCCCTGTCTAGCTGTGTATAGCCCTGTACAGCCGTGCATAGCTGGGTATAGCCCTGTATAGCTGTGTATACCCTTATATAGCTGTCTTTAGCTCTGTATAGCTGTGTATAGCTCTGTATTGCCCTGTATAGCTGTGTATATCTCTGTATAGCTGTGTATAGCCTTGTATAGCTGTGTATATCTCTGTATGGCTGTGTAAAGCTTTGTATAGTTGTGTATAGCTCTGTATAGCTCTTTATAGCTATGTATTGCCTTATATGGCCCTATATAGCTGTGTATAACTCTGTTTAGCTGTGTATAGCTGTTTATAGTCCTGTATAACTGTTTATAGTCCTGTATCGCTGTTTATAGTCCTGTATTGCTGTTTATAGTCCTGTATCGCTGTTTATAGCTCTGAATTGCGCTGGGTTATATGTGTTGGACATTATATGTATGTGAAGTACAGGACCTAATATGTATTGGGGACATAATAACTGCCCATAAATAAGGTGCCTACCAAGCTGTTTAAAGATACCGCTGACTAGCATGCCTGTTGATCGCCTTGCAAGTTGTAAAAACATCGTTCCCAGGTTCCAGACCTCGTCTGGTCTTTATGGATGCCTGATAACTGTTTCAGAATGGTTGGACTAATTAAAACCCATCTATTAGTCTACGCAGTAAGCTTCTGCTGTTCTTTGGGATAAGTAAGGTTGAGCTGCTCTGGTCAGTTATTGAATCTTCAACAACCCAGGCCTTCCCCCCGAGTAATCCCCGGGCATTCGACTGTCGTCTGTGCCCAACCAAGGTGTGATGGAAAATCTAAACTGAAAATGTTAAGTGGAATCCAGGTGTATTCCAATTTTTTGAAGTTGTGGAGTTTCAAGGTAAAGAGCCTGCTTTCGAGAGCGAATGGCTTGAAAGAAAATATTCCCATGATGCTTTTCACAATGATGATTACAAGCGAAAAACCCAACTGCAGCACCAAAAACTTTTTATTACAACATTTGTTGAACACTCAAAGATTCTTGAATAGAAATTTGTGCTTGAGTGGAACATTTGAACGCAATTTTGGCCGGGGGGGGGGGGGGGGAAGGAAGGGAGGCGGAAATTTAAATTACCAATCTTCAACAGTTCAAATACTCGGGGGGTCGCCCCGGCAGGGATGTTGAAGTTTTGAATTAATCCACGCTTAATGAGTTCTTTTGTAGAGTGTACATAGAAGTAACAATGACCATAGCTAAAACTAGCTAAATAAAAGTTGCACATCTACACTAATGAGGCGTTTTAGTTTGATATGGCATAGTTTTTGTTGCGTTTTTGCTTATCATCTATACTAGAACGCCCGTAAATGGTGATTAACACGGAGACTTTTTGTCAACATCTTTAAAAGCGAAGCATTCTGAAAACGCTCCGTTTTGTGCGAAGACAAATGAAAACAAAGACTTTTGAAAACGTTGACCAAAAAATGCATCCCATGTATACTCTTGGTGTATATTTCTCTTTGTGTTTTCAGGTGTTCTAATGTTGAGGATAATCGCAAGTGCATCGAAATGTACGCGTTTGTAGATAAAAACACGTTATTGTGCGCAGTAGAGAGGAAAACAAAACACTAGTGTGACAAAAAATATTTTCCTTCCTTTTCTTGGAGACAAAGACACACTCTTATGAAAACGCTGGGTGTGGTTGAGGCCGAATGGGCAAGGTATTTTTTTCACATCTATTCGATTTCTGCAAAGTGGAAGTTGTCACAGTGTTATAAGTAATAGCTTCGTTGGTAGCTCGGATCGGATCCACCAATCACAATATTCAAGTTGACCTGGTAACCTTTGGAGTTCAACTTCCACAATTGACCAATCAGAGAACGAGGATTTTGATCTCTTGTTGAAATATGATACATCCTCAATGCATACTCTTATCATCGGCGCCAGAAACAGTTTTATGTTGCGAATCTTACAACTTCACATTGTGTTTCATCGAATACTGTGGTGTAGCAGAGGGTGAGTCTTTGTGAAGTTATGGCGAAATTACGTAAACCCTCTCGTGATGTTAAAGCAGAGAAGAAAGCTGGTACAGTGAAATCTGGTGTTGCAGTCGATAAGAAGAAAAAGAAAGTGAGGAGAAAGGAAAGTTATTCACTTTACATCTACAAAGTGTTGAAGCAAGTTCATCCAGATACTGGAATTACAGCCAAAGCCATGGGTATCATGAACTCGTTCGTTAGCGACATTTTCGAGCGCATAGCTATGGAGGCCTCTCGCCTGACGAAGTACGCAAAGAAGTCGACGATGAGTTCCCGCGAAATCCAAACTGCTGTACGGCTGCTTCTGCCAGGTGAACTTGCTAAGCACGCACTCAGCGAAGGCACGAAGGCTGTAACCAAATACACAAGCAGCAAGTGAACGAGGAGTACGATATTTTCTTCAAAACAACGAGCCTACGTCTGTGTAAAGCTGTGATCAACCAGTTAACAGATGCTGTTGTTGTTTATGTTGTTGTTAACTCACCCGAGGTTTAAATTATCCGACATTTTGAAGCGGTAGAGATGCTTAACTAATTGCTATCGACAGACAAGTTTTGCAACCGTTCTGAAATGACTTAACGAGTGGATATGGCACTTTCCATTGTAGTCTTGTAACTTGTTGAAATAACCAGCCGTTCAGTGACAGAAGATGTCGACTTTAGATCAATTGATAAACTTTTGTATTTCGTATTATCTTTGCTTTCGCTGAAATTAAAAGAAAAAAGGCGTTTCACTTGGAAAATTCCCGGAATACGTGTCCCCAACTATTAAAATGCATGCCTTACAGCACTCGCTGAGTTGCAAAGTTTGGAACAATATTACAAAAGATGCTCAAACTGCTTGTGCTACGCGCTGCACATTAATTTTTGTTTACAATTGCCGAATATTGATTACAAGGCAATGAAACGCGAGCGAGGATTCCTTGCCTTCCTTCCCAAACGATCTATCGCAGACGTCAACGCGAGAACCTCCTTTCCTTTTTTCAGTTTTCCGGACTCACATTTTGTCGGATCTTCGTCCACTGCCAGAGAACGGGGCAATATCGATTTCGAACGTAATGGGCTTGTGGAGCTTTCGTAAGTGAACCTGCGTTTCCCCACGCAAGAAAAGCACCTGGGAACTGAGACTCTTCCTGGAGAATTATTCGTGGTATTTTAGAAAAACCAGAATTGTTGAATATTATAAAACAACAGAGGAATTGGGGATATTTTGAATAAGAATGACGCCAAAACCTTGTGATCTTCATTAAAACGAAATGCTAATTTAAGGGTTTCGTTTCACTAGCCGATAATCGCACCATAACCTTGCAGCTCTGTTCCCCAGGCCTCCTAGAATCCCAGTCACCCTAATGAAAGGAAAGTGGTTCTTTAAACTTTTATTTTTCATTTTCCTCTTTAATGAGAAGAATATTCAAGAATATTTGACAGACTATCAGGAAAATCAAAATCATTCGGGGAAGAAATCTGACCGTCCGTGAGCTGAACTCGACTTTAAAGTTCAAGCATTGTTTTTAAGTCTCTCGTTGAATATTATCTCTGGACAAAGAAAAGGTGTGAAGAAAGTCATTCCTTTGGTCTTCACACGCCTTGCAGCGTCAGGATTGGCAAGTTGGAGAGTGTACCTCTGTAAAACAGAAGCAACAACTATTCGGGTGATTGCCAGGGCATACCGATAACCCAAGCATTTCCTTGGACCCATACCAAAGCGGAAGAGAGAGCCTGGCACTGGTCTTGCGCCGTTCGCGAAGCGACTGGGGTCGAATTTGTCAGGGTTTCTCCAATACTTCTCGGAAAAGTTCAGTGACTGGGCATCCACGCAAACGGGAGTCTGTTTAATGAGATAAAGGGGCTACCTCAGTTTTTGTTAGTTTAAATGCGCAGGCAACGCATTGTACTCGCGTGAGGTAATGTAAACACGCGAGGAGTAATTTTTATCCGCGTGTTACTCGTTCGCGCGCATTTCTTCAAATCGCTTGCACCCAGCTCTCTAGGAACCCGGCAAAGGACTCAGATTTCAAAAGTATATTAGGCAGAAAATGCAAGATCTTGCAATAAAAATGAATTTCAGCATTTTTAACTGTAAGGAAATTGAAATATTCACGTTTCATTAACACTGATTTAGGGCCAATCATCAGTTCATATGGTGAATCTTTTCACAAATCTCGTTCCCAGATCCTACCGCGTAACTTAAATATAAGGACCTCACAACCGCTTAGCCGTGGAGGGTCTGGGTACAAGACTATCCCTCCAACTCTCTACTGAGGATCGCCTGTTCGCCTTTCAGGGAGCCTAGGGAGAGGAAAATAGCTGGCAAATGAAAGAATTCCTCACCCCTTTTGGAATTTGATAACCTCCAATATCAGTGACAGGTTTCACTGTTCTCTCAGGGAGACTAAGCGCCAATGCTGGGTTCATCCGGGCACTTTCTTTCAGAACCATCTCCATATAAGGTAGCTTGTTATCCAGGTCTTCAGATGAACTCGGGTCAGCCCCTAATAATATATCGTCTACTTCCTGTTGAACTATTTCTTGAACGGAAGTGTAACGAGCAAGATCGGCCAAGGCAAACGAAGTGGCAGCGAAGCTGACGTCAATATTCAAGAGCAGGATTTCATTCACAGAATGAAATAGCTGTGCCAGATATAACAAAGACAGAAGTTAGTACGGAAAGGGTTTGGCCTTTGTTGTTGAGATAGGACGGAAGTTAAATGGATGAATAAATCAGTGGTTGGATGGGTACATGGATCGAATGAAATAATTAAATAAATGAACGAACGAGCGAAAAAACGAGGGATAGATCGAACGAGCGATCAAACGGGGGATAGATGGAACGAGCGATCAAACTAACGAGCAAACGAGCGAATGAATGAATGAATGACAGAAGGAAAGAAGGAAGGAAAGAAGGAAATGAAGGAATATAAATGAACGGACTAACGGAATGATGGACTAAAGGATCAGAAAAGGATTGAAGAATTGATAATAAATGAATCAATAAAATAAAGGAAGACCTTTCGTCTACCTCTTGCTCTCCCAAGTCGAGTGCGTGAGTCTTCAGTTGTTCCATCATGATAAAGAATAATCCATCATTAGACCTGAGTCGTTCCTCCTCGTATTCTTCAAACAAGAAAAGGTTAAACGCCTCCCATGCTTCGTTGAAGGCCTGAGCCGTCTTGTTCACCTTACTAGGAACATAGGAGTAGAATGGTAGCCTGGTTTCACCCACATTAAACTGATTGACGGCATCCTGAAGCAAATCACTGACCTCCATGATACGTTGGAAATATTTTTGTAGGACTTCTTCTCCGTAGACGACTTGCACAAGTACACGAAGTGTGACGTTGGCAAGACCCTCCTTTTGAAGATCCACCGGCCTACCAACTGGTAAGGAATTTAGGAATGTGGTACACTCTCGTCCAATCGTACGCAGAGTGGCCGAAACAGCACTGGAAGAGAAGTATTTCTCGAAAGGGCCGCGGCATCGTCGCACCTCGTCACGCCCGTGGCTGGTTGCCAAGCAATTTCCTAAAATGTCTTTGAAAACGGAGCCGAGGCAGGTGAAATCTCGGTCGCGCTGGTGCGAGTAGTGGTCGGTATAGAACGAGCGAATGGCATCTGCGTCAGCTAAGATCCTGCGAGGATATTATAAGAAAATAAAAGACCATGAGTTCTTGATCGATGTATGATAAAAAATACATACATATAAAGCACTAAGTCTAGCTATTTCGGAAAAGTTATGCATCTTAGTCGTAAGAACGAATTTCCTCGACTCCAGACTAAAAAGTATATACGGCTAGATCGGCTCAAGAGAGCTATCAAGCGAGCTGTCACGCAACGAAGTTTTGACATTACGAGACATCCTCATGAGTTCGGAGGAAATTGTTTGGAGCCCAGTCATGATTTATTTCTTGGAGAAAGGGAGGAGGGGGGGTAGTTGGGAGATTTTAAGGGAGAGATACATGGTTTTTAGGGGAAACGGAGAGGGGATCAGTCGTAGCCAGCAGAGTATAAAGGAGGAACAATAGACCGCCAGTGAGAGAGCATAAAGGGTCATTAGGTAAATTGTATTATGACACAACCAAAATCCTCTGGCCTAACCCAAGCGATAAATAATGAGAGATCCTGGTAAAGGCGTTACAAATATTTTCAGTCGACATCTTAACGGCTCATTCCCAAATATGGCGAGCAGTAGGGCCGAACATTAATAAACCAGTTTTGTCATGATTGAATGTTATATAAATCAGAGACACCTGAAACTACCAATTAAAGCATTTCGACGCGTTTTTGTTTTCATTTCTGAAAACCAGTCTTGGAAACGGTGATTTACAAAGCAGAACTGCATTTTAATCAACTCATTCTTCCTTTGAAGAACTGTGTATTGGTTGAAAAATTATCGGCGGTCCTTTCGTGTCTCCATGATTAAGATTACAATCCAGGTGTACCCCTGCAGAGGAACGAGTGATTGCACCTCTTGTAATGAGGTTTGGAAATTTAGGAATGGAATACTTACACAACTGGCGTCAGACAATGCCAGATGTAGTAAATTGGGCCGTGTATCTTGGACAGCGGTCGACCAAAGAAATTCACTCGGTGAAAGTGCCCGTAAGGTAGCTGCGGCAATTCTCCTCGCATTCGTTCTCCTTTGGCATTTTTCCATGGGACTCGCCAGTAAACTAGTGCAACCTTCAAACAATAAAATATATAGATAACTCAAGCGGGTAAAACTGAGTACACACTTACATAGCTTTTTATTAGGCGAGTGAAGATAAAAGCGTTAGGGCGAAGGCTTAGGAAACGTGAGGAACGCTCCTCCTCTAGCGTGGAATAAAAGAGCCAGGCCATCTTCCTCTCGAGTCACAAGTTATGGTCTCCTATGCACGCACGGAATAAATGAGCCACGCGCCCACCCTTTCGCCCCGCCACGCGTTCTTCCACGCGCGCCTCTCGCACGTATCTCGTTCTTGTGGCTCTCCTCGCTCTTTCACCGTCAGCCCGAAGTCGCTGAAAAACGTTGAAAAGAAATAATGTCTGTTTTGCTGACCAACTCTTAAATTTCCTCCGCTGCTTGTCAACATATTAAGCGTGACTGAGTTTCCTGTTTGTTGTTTTTGCCAGCGATTTTTCAAATCGTGACTTGAGATGAACTACTAATCTAAGGGACTTTAGGGTCGGAGGGTGTTCCTTTTCCCGTAAGGTCAAATGAAAAAATAATGACCTTTGATTATACTCACTTTCCATTTATCCTCTTTGGTTTACAAACGGCTAAGCTAAATATGCTAGGTAAAAGTACTTTATTTTTTTTTTGAGGTTTGCCGCTCGCCGCAAATGACTTTATCTAATAAGGCATCTATTAATAAATAGTATCGCATTTCAATCAACGCAAAGCGTTATGACGCTCGCCAACACTTTTTGTTGAGAACGTTCATTGAAACATTCGTTCCATAAAACTGTTCAAGCTTTTGTCAAAAAGCGAATTTTAAAAAATAGAAAAACACGGATATTTCGGGTAATGTTTGATAATATTCGGAAAATCTTCGGAGTTTTTTCAGAAGTATTTGTAAAAATCTTGGGTGTATCATCGGTGCCGGTTAATCACTTTAAATAAAAAAATTACTTCATTTGAATTATTGAATTGAATGAAAAACAAAAACAGACTCGGATAATCTTCGGAATTTCCAGGAAAATTTTCGGAAGTTTTCGAAAATATTCGGAGTCTTAAATTCAGCCGGAATTCCGGATTCCGGGTTTTTTCAGCTTACTACAAATTTCGCGTTGCCTCTAGTCGTGTCAAGTCGGCTCCTGATAATATTTTGTTCCAACGATTCTTTGCACAGAAACGGGATCACGGCGCGCATGACCTCTATGAAAGACGTTTATTTTAACATCGATCTAATTTGATTTAATCCCTCAAGTTTTAGGCGACGTAATTCATTTCGAGATTAACGAAAGGTTGTCTTTAGAATTATGCACAGAGAAACTTTCGTGCCCCCTAGTGCGAAAGTTTGTGAACCGTACGTTATGGACTCTCCTGTTCTACCCAAGCTGTGTATCAAAACATTTTGTCGGATAGTGATTGTTTGGCAGTGATTATTATTGGAGGAATCAAGAAAATGAAATACACGAGGTACCTTCACTAGTAATAATAAATACTTACCTGAATACTTCGATACAAAAGTGACCGCGTGAGAAACAGTATTACAAGCAAAGAGGTGACTAAACCAAGTGCTTTCCATTCTTCGAGCATTTTGAAATCCTGCACAAATGCACGCGATTGTGATTGTCTTTTAGTTAGTGCAATCTTAGGGCGAGACTTGGAAATTTTGCAATTCCGAGATTTATAACCTGTAGGAGCTCTCAAGTTCTCTAAAGGACCATCGATTGCGATGTCTTTTCAGCAAAACTGTTGTGCAAAAAGGAATCATTCGCTTCTTAATTACAATAGCCACGTCATCCAAGTTTCCCGGAAATTTATCCACCGGAACTTTTAGAGAACTCGTGACTTCTAAATCATCAGGTTCTTTCATTTTTTTTTGTTTGTTGTTTGTTTCGTTGTGCAGGTTCAGACAGATCGATACTTATAATCATTTCCGAAAATAAACTGATTACTAAGAAATGGCACCAAATCGAGTGGTTTTAAATGTGGAGGCTGGCGGATACCGAGCGAAACGTTCCATCGAAGCCGAGGGCAGTACTTGACGAGCACAGAGTGCACGACATATCAACGCCGGCATTCAATTATGAGCATTTCTCAGGCTGTTCTGAACGGTGAAAAATATCAGCTTCAAAAAAGAACTGTGATTCTTGGTATCAGCCCTGGCAATCCGCATTATTACAAGATAGAAACCCTCGAACGGCTGTTCGATTTAGCCGGAAGGACCTCGGAAAAGGTGAGTTCATTTTATATGATCCATCTGAGAGAATTACTTTTGGAGTATGTCTCGTCAACACGATGAATTAACGAAACGCCTCTCTAAGAATCATCCCTTTTTTTGCAGGTCTTTCTCTTTATTCCGGACAAAATATCCGAACACAACTATCGTGCTGTAGGTTCCAAGAACCCCGAGAAGTCCGCGCGTATCAAATGCAATCGCCTGCGAAACAAATGCAATGAAGCCATCCAAAGTAGCGGCCTTCACGATGTGTCCCATAGCTTCATAAGGTGGACAGAGGAGGTGGAAAGCTGTCATGAATACAAAAAGGCCTTAGAGAACATCAGAAACCTGTACGAAGTGAATGATGACTTTCACAACGACGTTAGACAATCTACCGTGGTGGCATTAAGATGTCTCAAAAACGGCCGTGAGAAGGGAGGTTCTGATGAGGAAAACAAATCAGCTGAGGCCGACAGTAACGTAGACTTGGACGAAGGGGTGCAGTATCTTCTGAAAGAGCTGGCTTTCTTTTTAGCAGTGCCGAACATTTATAAAGATTGCAATAATTTTGTTTTTGTGTATCATCGTCCCTGGCCAGTTTTAGAAAGGTTCTTTGGTGGGTTTTATGATGGTGTTGAAAAGCCATCTTTAGGTTTTGTCGTTTTTGAATGACATACTTTAGATATAAGCCATCAAGTCGAGGACAGCATTAAATAATGTTTAAGATAAGAATAGACACAAAGTTACTGGAAAAAAAAACGCAATTGACCCGTAGTCGATCAGTAATTACAATGAATGTAGATCTTTTGAAAATTATGATATCTGGTATGTCTGCACACATTAACACAACATTGTAAAAAGCTGTCACAAGATTTGTTGCTAACAACCAATAAATTATCTGCACCACATTCAAGATGTGTTGTCTCGCTGACTCAATGTATCGATTGCTCAGTCCCTGACACCTTTGTCGGCACAAGCGGTTATCTACTACCTTTAAAATGCATCACCAACGATATGAAATAGAACTGTGTTCTTCGCGAATTGATAATGTAGCGAGTTTGACAAACTAGTTATCACGAAACGAGTAATTTTAAGAATTAAATAACAGAAAATCCTAGGACCGTTCGCTTAACATTTCAACTGGCACTTAACTCCTGTTTTTAAAAACCTTTTGAGCCTCGGCACAGTTCATTCTGAAATAGACCGTTTTAGGAAACTGAAATGGAAATATAAATTTCCGGTTTTAGACATGAGAAGAGCGAGCAAGATGAAAAGATCTCGATGGTATTAAACAGAATTATGTTACTCGTTGAAAAGAGCTCAAAAGAGAAACTATTCCGTCTGTTTAATCAGCATTTTTCACATTCAATATTTCCAAAACGGATGGAAAATAAAAATACCGATTCGTTTCACCAGAGCTCTGCAAAAACTGAAAGGGGTTTCCACCACGGATTCAGCTTTCCTTGATTTATATTCCCCCGAGAATATAACGTCACAGCACCTAAGTCCAAGGTTTGCGTCACTTGGAGTTGTCTTTGAGTAAAATAAAACAGAACATCGTGAAAAAAGTGAAAAAATTTTAATGGTCGCTCCAAGGTAGAAAGAAGCAAGAATGAAACAATAAGGAGCCAGGAGATAGCGAAGGATTAAAGGTGATGAAACAGAAGAAGCACAACTTATTACAACAGATCTGGAACGATTCTGGAACGGAAGTCTCTGCCATAATAATTATTGCGTCATACTTCTCGGAAAACTCCCACGCAGCTAATAGCAGTGACTTTGTTTGAAAATACGTACCCCGGGGGCTATGTGTATAGCCCATTTCCACGAAATTTACTCGAACTTTGACCACAGTTTACAGCTTAAAAATGAAACATGTCAAATCACGTAATTCCGAGAACGATTCCAGCTAAGTAAATAGCACCTCAATGTATTTTATTCCCGCACATTACCGGATTCACCTCTGCACATAACCAGGACGCGAATCGTGGTTTCTGTTCGAAATTAGAGACTGTGCAGCTGTTAACGGAACAGAGTAAGTATGGAAATTCCCTGGAAGCTCTACCTCTCTTGCTGGTTCCTTGGCGCCGCGGTTCAAAGCGCGGTGTTTTTTACCTTCAATGCAGCGGATTATTTCAATTACTTTTTCCCAGATCAGTACAAACCTGAAGTCTACTTAGGAGTCACCGTCGGCGTTGGTGCAAGCTTGGGTGCGGTTTTGACGGTATTTTTTCAACCCAAAAGAAGCCATCTGACTGTACTTGTTGTCACGCTAACAGTTTCTGCGATTCTCCTGGTAATAGAAGTAGTCGTTACTCCATTGAACGCAAACGCTTTATCTAATCCAACTCGTTTTGGTTCAGTGATTGCCGTTGTCTTTGTGGCAACCGTTGTTCAAAACGTCGGCGGTGGGGCTCTGTACGGCTTCGTTGGAAAGCATTTTCCGAAATTTGGAATTCACGCGGCACAGTCCGGCGGTGTCTGCGCTTTCGCGGCGACGTTTATCATCAGGTGCATCTCCAAAGGGTCGTTTGAACATCTTCGAGACAGAGATCAAGGTTTTCGTCTCAGCGGATATTTATTCGTCGCGTTGGTGGATCTGATAATTCTTATAGCGTGCTGTCTCATCGCCATCTTAAGGGCGCAAGTCAACTCAAATGCGTATGCGCAAGCAGGACGTTTAAACACCTCCTATGATAACAAAGAGCAGCAGCCTTTGCTCCGCAGCGATGATTACAGCGACGTCTCCCGGAAACGAGTGATCAGAAATAACTGGGCTGCACTTGCAACGGTTTGCCTGACTCTTGTGATATCTAACGCTTTATTCCCGGGAATCACCTCTCAGTTCCACGGGAATTACAACTGTTCGTCTTCTCACAACATCACCACCTTGTCATCTGATAATCCTAAAACCCCCGTTTCACCGAGCAGCGCATCAAAGTCTAGCGACCAGACGGGCTGGTTTATTGTCATTCTCTTCGGCTGTTACTCGGTTGCAGACGCTATTGGAAAAAACCTGCCAATATTCGGAATCTTCTACAACAAGAAATCGATTCTTGGCAATTGCTTGGTTCAGCTTGTTATTGCTATACCGATCCTGCTTATTTACTTCGAGCCATGTGATCGCAAACTGCAAGCTGATTGGGTGGCTTATCTTACAGTTGGTCTGCTCGGACTGGTCAATGGCTACGGACTGTGCGCTGCCATGATGCTATTGGCCCCAGGACAAGTGGGAAAGAAGCAAGAAGAGGGCCTGGCGACCAGTATCGGCTATATGTTTTTACAAGTCGGAATTCTTCTCGGCATGGGAGTTTCTGTGTTTCTCGTGGATTACGTGTTCGAAATAACCAAACACTGAAAGCGAAAAACCGAACACACGGGTAACAAGTAAGCATCCGTCTCGCTGTTGCGCGCGTGATGTCTCATTTGCACGTGTAATGTAATTTGAAAAGAATAACCTTGTATAGTTACTGGTTTAAAAATAACTCTACAGAAATGGTACTACACATGTTCTCTTTCTTTCTCGGCCAACGACTTCTTCACCCTGTGATCATTACTTAATCAAGGAATAAACACAGCAACTAAACACACTTGTGTCTTGAGTTTAATAGCACCAAAAATAGACCCCTTACATAATAGGCAAAGTCGTAATACAGAGGTTATTTTCTAAGTAATTTCTCATGTAAGAGGATTGCGCACGGGCATGAAAGTGCCCTCCACCCGCAGCACCCCTCCTTCCTTCCCAGCACCCCTCCTTTCTTCCCAGCACCCCTCCTTCCGTCCCTCCCTGAAGTTAGCGAAAATGAAAAACCTTGGACTGCCTTGATATCAATGGACGCGGAAAGAAAAATTGTTAGCAACAAAACGCAAAGCCAAATAATTATCTAGACTTTTCCAACGAACTAAAGTCATACGCGTTAATACTAATGGTTTCTTCGTGTTAGAGAGCATTTTAATCTTCTCTAACGCTAAAAGCACTTGTCCGTAAGTTAGACGTGCTTTTCTCCTGACATTCAGTGGTGTTTTTGTGCTCCTAATTCAGCCACTTATCAACTGGAAAATTTTCTTTCTGAGAACAACTTGGACAAGTAAATTTTAAGATGTAGACTGCTACGCATACATGTATAGAACTAAGAATTCGTAAATGATTCGGTACGAATTTGCTACTTTCAATGTTGTAACGAACGCTTGGGTATGAAAATACCATCGAAATTGGTTCCTTAATAAATATGTGGTAAATATACACCGTATGAATACCTCAAAAAAAAGACGCCGGCTCAGCGGTAAATGCAAGTCACGTGATGAGCATCTAATGGCCAGTCCCGATTGTGCTCGGTAAATTATGAGCAACTCTTAGCTTTTGGAACCACTCTTTGCGATTCTAGTAACTCTGAGAAATTCTTGTATTTCTGACCAATTTTTAGGCGGAATGTAGGTTTAGAATAACATATCAAGCGCGAAAAACGTCGACGACTTCATAGAAATTTCAATTTCAGCAAATTTTTTTGAACTTTTATTAACCTTTGGAACAAATAACCTGTCACTTGAGAACGTTTCGTTTGGTAAGACGCCATATAAATCACGTGTTTGTTCCGTTAGCCTGATGAATATCCTGAAATTTCGCCCATATTTACGACCTAAGTTTCATACTATTTTGCTTGACTGATGTTGGCAATTATTGCGAAAAAAAAAAAAAGAAAACCATTAATTAATGTTTACATAAAAATATCAACAAATTCACGCAGAAACTTTGAAATTTGGGCAGCAACTTTTGGATTTTTGACAATTTTAAAGCAACTTTAAGGCATTCCAGCGACCAACTTTCCAACATTTTACAAGCACAATCGGGACAAGCCTAACCACCAAGAATAACAACGAAGTGTATTCCGCGCATAATCGAGCAATCAGAAAAGGGAATTTGAAAGTGACATTGGATGGTTTATCATATGCGGCCGACTATCGTAAGCTAAGAAATTCTTTTAGGTGTAAAATTCTACCTCCAAAATAAAGTTCTACTATATTAACTCTTTCGTCGAGCAATAAAAAGTACTCAAACTTTATAACCTACATAAAAGTTTGAACTAATATTTGCACATATACCATTCGACAGTCTTCAGCCCCGCCAATATTTCCATCCAAATAAAGCTTTTACGAAACCCGCCCTTGACTCGTTGCTAAGCTACGACGCTGATAACAACGGACGCAGGCTCCTTTACCCAAGATACTTTATGGTACCTATTGTTGCTTGAGGTTTTCTTGGGATTCTACATTATTGTCTTTTTGTTGTTCTTTAAGCAAGAGTTTTTCTTCCTTTGTTTCCATAGACTCCTGTTTATCCTCAGCCGTCTCTTTGTCAACTTTTTGCGGTATCGTTTCTATTTTTTCCTGATTTTCTTCCCTAGAGTGTTTCTTCTCCTGTTTCTTGAGTTCCTCCTCCATTGTCTTGCCCATGTGGGTGTAGTAATTAAGAGCCTTGCGAACCGGCGCGATTAGCGGCTCCTGAAAAAAACCAAACGCCTTCCTTTAAGAATACGAATAATGATCTTTGCTCTTAATTTCAGACCACATTTTCGATTCTAAGCCTTGTATGCAAGTATACTCAGCTGACCACTCCCCCAATGAGGCTTTTCACGGCTAAAACGAACAAATTGGACACAAAAAATTGTATATAAACAAATTGCTTTCAAAGGAAGCAGATCAGCAAGAGGCAGACCAGTTGCTTAACCAGTAACCACCTTGCGTTAATCAGTGGTAAATAAATGATATGCTTCTGGCCAATCAATTCGATCACTATCCATTCACGACTGAAAAATTTCCCGCGCTCAGAGGAGCCTACCATGTACAACGCGTTTTAGCTTTCCCGCGCTTTCGAAGCGACAGGATATATTTGTTTTACTTCCTCAGTAAGTGGAACCGGTTATTAATCCCTGTGAAGGTAAAGTCCATGAAAAGAAAAACAAAAAAAATATGTTACCTCTAAAACAGGAAAGAGTTGTCCAAGGGCCTCAAACAATGGTATCAGAACAAATCGGATAAAGCCTATCTGAGCGGACGGTTTAGTGACCTGCAACAGTCCAAACAAAACTGGTAACGTGAATGTAGCAAAGCAAATGAAAGTTTTCGGGTTCCCAAAGGCAACTAATACATACACCGCACCTCTTAGTGCGACAATATTGCGAGCTGGTTTGCAATCTGGTGCGGCGTATTATAGAGGGAAACCTTGTCCAATACAGATCATTTTTATGAAAATGCACTTCAACTACTTCAAGAAAGATAACCTTGTCTCTGTCCATGAATGGTGCCACTGGCAATCCCTCAAGCTTTTCAACATCACTCTAACAAAGGAAAAAAAAAAAAAAGGAAATTGTTTGGGTAGCCGTAACCTTCCACATCCAAAGTGCTCATTAAGATCTCTGCTCTTTACACGCTAACTGGCGATACGTATTCCCGAGCTTTTAACAGGCACAAAGTTCAAATTTTTCCCAGGCTGTCCTTACGTTACAAATTTCCCCACGTTTTTAACTGGTTCATGGTGAAATGTATTCCCCTTCCTTCCCTTGCGCTATCTAACAAGCTCTATTCTTTGTTTTCACCTACGCTTTTTTCAGGTTACACGTTCTCCTGCGGTTTCATCGGAGTATCTCAGCGTTTTCCAGCTACAAGTTTTCGCGCGCTTTATAACCAATTCATGTTTTTCAGCGCAGTCTGCACGCTGTACATTTTCCCGCCCTTTTGATGGTGTTGCGCCAATATCTTGCCGCGTTTTCCCGCTCTTTCTTTCCGATACGCACTTCAGTTAAAAACCTTTTTGCCGCCGGAACCATTTATACTAAAAAACAAGAAGTACCGTCCTTGTTACATTTTAATTAAACCAACCTGAATAAAAAACTCTTGTAAGAGGCAATCCAGCCACGGCTCAGCAACCTCCATTGGTCGAGCCTCATTAGAGACGTCTGATACCTTGATCATAATCTGCATTAACTACAATAAACATAGAAAATAAATTAGTCAAGACGCCCGGCGAAAGGCACCAAGACTCTCGAGCTGTCTTTTTCTGCTTTCTTTTACTACTCCGATTTTCAGTACACAATTCCACTTACATCTAAGTTTATTTCATTCTGAGTAACTCTGGTGAATCTCTTAGGCTCTCACACTCTGATTCTCACAGGATACTTCTTTAATTGCGGAATTCTGACGCTATTCTATTGCACACTGTCTACATTCTTCTATTCCTCTCTTTCTCTCTTCCCCCACTCTCTGCTAGGTAAACTCTAAGGAACATGCTTATATATTCACTAATGACTGATATGGGTGGGCATGCCAGCTGGCTAACCTTGGGAGATCAAACATCCGTTGATAGAACGTTAAACCAAACAATTTCACGAGACTTTCGACCTGAATAACAAAGTACTTAATCATAATGCTTCCGATCAACTGAGTCAACCTCTGACTGCGTTAGTCAAAACAAGAACTTTCGCGTGGGTCCAAAGCAAGGTCAGGAAACAAACTGAGCACGTCCACTTGAGGCAGTTAGAAAAGGCTGTCTCAATTCGGAAACTCGTCACGACAGCTCAAACCTAAATAACTTCGGGATTTGGACACTTTCTAAACGATAAATTAAATCATACTGAACTGACTGCAACTAACTGATCTACTGATTATAAAATAACTAAACGCTTCATAATAAAATCAATAAATTGACTGCAACAACATAAAGGAAAAATTGCTAATTTGAACTTTTTTCTCAGAAGCCACCTTTCCATTTTTCCATACTAACGGTTTTCTTCGTTCATAAAACCACGTCTTTAGTTGCGCGTAATAAAGGTATGAATATATTAGTTCTAGCTATTGTGCTGTCAATATATAATGGTAATAGGACTGAGTTGAGTCCAATTCGGTCTGTAAAATACGAGTGATAACAAAATCGCACGACCGCGCAGTGGGAGCCTGATTTGTTCATCACGAGTATGATTACAGACCAAATTGGACGACACGAAGACTTATTGCCAATTAATCATAAAAATTACAATTTCCGAGAAAAGAAGAAGAGCCAAGTTCTGAAAAAAAGGGAAAATTTGCATTAAAAGACAGATAAAGGAGGCGTAAATTGTTCGATGTCGCTCTGAAATTGACCACAATGAAAATGACTGTGGTTGGTTGATTTAAACTAAAACTTTGAATGTGATTGGCTTATTTGAACAGTGCGATGACAAATTGTTCCAAAACATAAAGGGGTAAGTTTCTAAAGAAACTGTGGTGCTGCGTCGGTGGGAGAGTATAGCAGGTAATTTAGTGTTAACAACTGGGCTGAAAACGTAAATTAGCCACCGTAAAGGGTAAAAAAGCTGACGTTTCGAGCGTTAGCCCTTCGTCAGCTTTTTTACCCTTTACGGTGGCTAATTTACGTTTTCAACCCAGTTGTTAACACTAAATTACTTGTTCCAAAACAACTTGGCAAGGGGAAAATAGATCAACGACATTGTGATTTTTTTACGATTAACCATGTTACTTTTTTTCAAAAATGTCTCCTCACCATGGACTTGTGAGCTTCGTTTTCAAAGTTAAAACCATCAGCCAGCATATCTTTGAATTTATTCAAGATTTCGTTATGTCTTGCCATATCCGTTGACAAAATACATCTACAAAGCATTGTAAAAACGATAACACATTACAAATAGAACAAAGTCGTCAGCAAGTGCTGTGGTTTTCATGAACAGAAAGAAAAGATGTACATAAAAATGGAGATAAGTTTTTCAATTGACTACGGCAATGCTTACTTGATCACTCCTTCCCGGAATTTCTTGAAAACATCTTGGCCGATATTCTTGAAGATATCACAATGAGGCTATAAAGAATATAAAATGACGAATTTTAAGGGCCGATTATTTACACGAGGTCTAACCCAAACCGTGGTTTTACGCAATCGGTGGGCCTCGAGTTTTCTCTATAAGAGGGTTGATTGAATCAAATAAATGTCCTACTACTGTTAGCTTTCGGCCCTCTTGACACAGTTCACTAAATATATAAATGTTCAGATAAAAGGTTCAGCCAAATTGGTTAGGATTGGTTAGGACGCGGTTTTGCTAAACAACGGCTAAACTTTGTTTTAATAACTGGCCCCTAAGCCATTCCAGACTTAAAGTAATGATTACATCATTACACTGAAGAACAGCAAGCACAAAATGTAAAGAGATAGAAAGAACTGAAAATAACCTGTAAAGGAAAATAAACTATTCTCCTTCAGAATCAGCTGTAGTCGAGGCTTAAAAAGTTATAAGTGAAGCGGCAATAGAAACAGGTTTGTCTTGTTTCCCTACTATTTAAGAAAGTTGGGGAAGAACGGGGGAGAGGGGGGAGGGGCAAATTCTAGAGGAGCACTTGTTTGACATTATGGCTTAAGAATTGTGGCCTTATTTGGGGAAGAGTGCCTTTGCCAGAAAATACGATATCTGAAATTCATATTTTCTCCAAAAGATAACTCCTGTCCACATTCATTCCTTTACCTGAGATATGATGTCAAATGCCACAGCGCAGTGATGGTTTTCCAGTGGCGAGATATCGTTATATCGTATGGCCAGCTCTGTTCTGGCATTGACCTGAACAAAATTAAGAAATTCATCAGACATGCTGTTGGTTGCTGCAAAAGAGCAAAGCTATATAGGGCTTTCAAATCCTTTCTCCATATTACAAATGGCTTGCGCAGATGTCATAGGCAGCTATTATCATGAAAAAGGTCATACAAATTCAAAAAAACACCCTTAAACAGAATTGGCCATCAATGGGTTACCCCAGGATGGGGAAGGGAGGGGAGGGTGGTGACCCCAGGGGAATTTGACATTCCCACCATTTGGTTCCCATCATATGTCACAATTCTACCCCAGGGACCAGAATGATGTTGTAAATCAATTTCAACAAACAATAATTAAACTTTCTTTAGATTTTCTCATTTCAAGATGACGGCCAGGTAAAGTTTCCAACCAAGAGGCAGTGCAGAAATGTCAGAGAGGGTCTTTTTAGTAAATTTCCAGTGAGTAACTCTCCTCTCCTCCTTCTAGGCCAAACAAATGATAGGTGCATAATTTACAAACCAAGTTTCAGTGTCCCACCTGATATGCATTGTTATAGCCTGGGTGGTCCAGGTCGTGACACAAAGCTGATGTCAGCATCACAAGAACATCAACATTTTGAACCTTTCCTGGGATTTGCGTCAACCATATTAAGCCATACATCTGAAACAACAATGGCAATGCATAAACCTCACTATGTAACCCAGTGTTTCTCCACATCACAACTTCCTTAGATGTGAAAGACAAAGAGAATTAAATTTCTGCATCTTTTCTTACCATCTGTGTCACACAGAAAGCATGGCGGAAGTTATGAAAAGGTGTAGCATTGTAATTCCTGAAAACTTCAAACAAGAAGTTTTGAAGGAGGGGAATCTAGAAAAAAAAAGAGCAAACATTTATGAGTAACACTGTCTCTTGTAAACAAAATATGCCTCGGCTCCAAAAAAGTTCTCTCTTCTTCTCTATTTTGAAAATTCATCAACAATCTAAGAGGGTTTACATATACAAAACATCAAAGAAACTTAATTGAATTCACAACTGTTCTGGACACTTACAAATGTAAATACTGAGATTGATGTTGTTTAAAATAAAGTCACCTTAGGTAATATTACCTCAATGTTAAATATTTCTGTCAAGTTTAAGTCTTTGTACATCTGTTGAAGCAGATATAACATCTCTGCATCCTCCCATTGCCTACAGGAAAAAAAAAACAGAAATGTATGATCTTGAACCACTAAGGGCAATATTTTTATATGTACACTGGAAAAATTCATTCTAAAAAAGCTGTCTTATGGCCACAATTTATTCTATTAGAAGTCTGACATTCTTGTAACGCCTTGTGTTATGTGTTACATGCTGTACTTTGGTTATAAACCTGTAGTTACATTAAAATAACTTAATGTGCTTGATATATGTGCAGCTGTGAAAGTTCACAATTTCCTACCAATTGTCAAAAGAAGGCTTCCTTAAAAGGTTTCTTGTTTCATCAGTAAGTTCTGCATTCCTGTAAAAAACAGTGCATTTATACAGTTATAATCTTGATATGATATTAAATATTTAACAAATGAGTTCCATGTTGCCCTGGGTCTACACAGTCATAAAAATGTGGCAAAGACATTTAGACACACTCGCTGCCACTGTTTTGGTTTCACCACATTTTGATGTCATCTGTGATCTATTACAGTAACTGAACAGACCCACCTGTAAAAGTAACTATTTGTTTTCTATCTGATCATAAAAAAAAACCAAATACTTTTCATGATGACATCATCTATGCATCTGCTCTCTAGTATATCATGAAAAAGAACTGATCAAAATGCGTTTATAACTCAACTTATTGTATAGTACAAGATTAACACTTACGACATTTTTTTAAATTTCTCGAGCACAGAATTCAGTTCAGTGGAAGTTCTTCTTCGTAAACTGTGTTTCTCAGATGATGGTCTCTTGGAAGTACCACTAAAATTAAGCAAAAGCAATCAGTTTATCAGTTCCTTGTGTATTTCTCTCAGAAATAAATGTATTAGTTAAGAAATCATTTATATATTCTAACTTGCTTTTACCTTGACATTTCCTTAAACAGGCCTAACCAGCTAAGGTGTTCAACACTCTACATGGATGAGAAAAAAACATATTTTTATGCTCAGTTTAAAAACAAAGATAATATAAGTTTATAACCATTCATTTAACTCCCAGAGGTGATCAGCATGTAATCTCTCCTTTAAAAAATCCACATATTATCCTGCAAACAGGTGATGAGAATATTCAAACTCATCACGACGATATTGTCATCTTGATCCAATACCAAATTCTTGTAACTAATTTGCAAGGGAATTTGTAGAAGCTAGTGGGGAGAATTAACTGTAATCAGATCTTGGATGAAAGGGCTAATAACAGGTAAAATTTCCTTTATTTTCTGTTGATGGTGAGATTCTTTTAATCAGCAGAAAATTTAACACAAACCTCAAGCTTTTCTTTGAAGGAATCAACTTTCAGTTTTATATCTTTAACAACTGAAGATGCTTCTCCATTCTCTAAGATGAAACTCTTTTCCAATGCTTGAAGCCTGATACAATGAAACAGAAAAAAGGATGAAATAAGTAACACAGATGTATGAAATGCAGCATTAATTGTCAGGAAAGCAGAAGCAAAAACATTTTTAATTTCCAAGCTTTTAGAAGCTACTGTAACAACATTTAAATAAATAAAAATAAACTAATACCCAAGAAATGCATGAGAAAGAAACATGGAGGATAAATTTTCTTGAATGCACAAGGTATAGAAATGACTGTGACAAGATTTCCTACAAATCATTTTCCCAATTTTTTGAAGCATTGAAGTTATTAGAAAGTGCTCTCTCTGCATAGCTTTATACATTTAACTCTTTAAACACAAGTGATCAAGACAGAATTTCTCCTAACAATATCAATACAATATCAAGCAGACAAGTGATGAGAATAAAGAAAAAAAATCAATTAGGGGGATTATAGGGTGATCCAGTGCCAAATTCTCCAAACTAACATCAAAAGAATTGTATGGCAGACAGTAAAGCGTATACTAAATTAAATGAGATCTTGGGAGTTCAAGTAATTATTAGGTTAACCCTTTATACTCTAACATCAGTAAAGGTATTCTCCATACTGTTCTCTATACATTCTCTAGGGTGCTGACAAAGAGAATTTGCGTAACAATCAACAACTTGTTTAGCTGCTGATAATTTTCTTTATTCTCATGACCTTACTTCATGATTCAGGGGTGATATTGTAAGGAGAAATTAGATGCTAGTCACTCTGAAGGGTTAAAGGGTTAAGTCTAGTTACCTTGCTTCTACAGCTTCTAGCGAACATCCTGACTCTGAATCTGGGGAAAAAAAAAATCATGCATTGGAGTGCTTACAGTGTACAAAATTTACCCACACTGTTCAAATTGTTATTTAAAAGGGAACAATTCAGTCTACATATACCAAGGAGAGGGATCAATGTGAAACAGGGCTGTACTCTACCAGAACCTGGTTGCCAAAAGTGACTATCTTTGCCATTGGGTGACCTGTGTACGACCTGTGTACGTTTGCAGTTATGTACACTTTCAAGAACTGGGCATCTTAGATTTCTAAGAACAAAGTCCCAGGGCACCCAGTCTCCCTTCTAAGAGAAAAACTTTATAGAAATCTCCAAAAAGAGTGTAAAGTGGGTTCAAGTTGAAAATTTTGAAAGCAACTTGCAAGTTATAGAATGGAACTGTCTCTTTCTCAGTCCTTTCATTTTGCTTCTAATGTTAAAAAAAACAAAAGGACAATTGAACTCAGTAACAAAAAAGAAACTTCACTGCAGTACTTAGACCTTTGATTTTAACACATGGCAACAACAAAGTTGTTTTCTATTCATTGTGTTCAGCAGGGTTTATGCTATCTTTCCCTAAGATTTTCTCTATTTATTTGTATTTATTCAATGTGATTCCCATTGGGAAAGAGTTTGATTTACATATGACAGTAATTTGTATGTTTCACAAAGGGCTTTTCAGTGAGAGTATTTTGATTCAAGATTGTATGTTTTAAATACTCAGGCTTACTTATTACTTGGAATATTACCATAACAATAGACAGTTTATAAGCTCCCATAACACACAGATGCAATCTCAAAGACATGGTCTGTTGTAAAGACACATTATGAAATCCAAAGTATCCTAGATGAAAAGGCTGTTCACAAATTTTTTATCTGAATGAGAAATTTCAAAAATTTTCTGATGATCTCAGAATATGTTCTTCTCTTGTCAAGGAGCTGATAATGACTTCACCAAGTGATTGTTGACCTTTTAAGAGCCTATATGGTTACCAAAGACATTCCATTCTTACTACAGTAAACAATAAACAAAATGCCTGACCATTGTGGGGATAAAATTTTGTAATTAGTATTTCATGTTCAAAATCACCAACAAAGTTGCCAAAAGTAATTTTCACATGTAAGTATAAATTTTCTTCATAAATTCTGTGAATTGGAGATGGCATCAACAATGCATTCTTAAATACTACCTTGCTGACATATGGTAAACAGTCAACTGCAGTATTTATTAGAATTTTTTGTTTTAAAATTGGCAGTTTGTGCAATTTTCTCTAATTGTTACTGAGACAACACAGCTTAGAACAATATGCCAAACCTAATCTAATCAATTAGCTTTGCATTATACAACTACAAGCTTTTAGGCAATCAGACATGTTTTAAGTAATATGCAAATTCCACAACCATTCGATGATAGCTTGAATAATGCCTCTCCATGTGTTTTAATTTTAGATCTCTATCAAGTAATCGCTTTTAGCTGTCGAGCGTATTGAAAAAAAGAAAATTAAATGTTAACACATACCTGTCAGGGACAATTGTATTTCCGAACGTCAGAAATAATTAATAAGGTAAAAGTTACCGACGAAAAAAAAAAAAAAAAGAAGATATTTTCGCTCTTAACATTAAGACAATTTTAAGGCTTTCGTCTTTATTTACGTCTCACAAAATAAATTGCTCTTCCAGGTGTTTGAAAACTACTAGAGAGATAAAAGGCCTGAAACAGAACTCGAATTGTTACGGTGAAAGATTTGTCAAAATAAATGTTGACTTAAGCCAATTTCGTTGCATGCCAAGTTCGCTTGAAGTGCAATATTACCTTGTCTGGTTCCGATCGAGCGTGCCAGGTCAGATCAAATTGATACGATACGCTCAATCCGTCTTCCTTGTCATTTTCGATGAGTTTGTGCTTATCGATCAACAAAGAAAATTGATTAGCGTTGCGACAATATATGAGGCGAATTTAGCTCCACTGCGTTGCATAAACTTCATACTAGCTGTTTCGGTGAAAAAATCAAGAGTCAAAAATGTAACTCAATATTTACAAAATTTAGATGGCGTGCGCTATGCAGAGAGCGAAAAATATTCCCGAAAGACATTTTTTAATTGGAACTACTAAACGCCACATAAACTTAAATGCATCGTGTATTTGTTGGGCAGATCGTCAAATAAAATACAAGATACCACGTAATAGCATGCTCGCTGAAAAGCAGCAGGGTTCTGTCACTAATAGCCGCGAGAAATACAAATTTTCTATTTAAGATTTGCGTCATAACAACCGACAGCCTACTCATTTCTTAAGCCATAACAATTAAAACAGCTTGAAGGAAAAAATATTACCGCAAAACCCGCAGCTTGCACAATTCGCTGCGACAACTTCCAGGCGATAGCGCGAATCTGGCGTGTTTTCTTGAAGGGAAGGCGAGATATTTACTATATTTCCTTTCGTGTTGTAGAGTTTCAGAATATCATACGGGCCAGCTTCCGCTGCACAACGAAACAAGTCTGAAAAATACAATGAAAAATCCAAAACATAAGCGGAAAAACAAAGCGAGCAATAAAAAGGCAAAACCGAGAACGCACTGGCGCGTTCGTGATAAGGTTGCCACGGGTAAATAGAGATCTGTCAACTGAACAAGGAGATAAATTCGTCCATAAAAATTCTGCTTTCAATATCAGTCAAAGGTAAAAAGGTGGTTAAAATAGTCCCAATGAATGAAAAGAAACCTAGAAAGTAGAGATGTTCGTAACAAAATAACCCTAAGAACACAAAGAGCTTGATAATAATCCGACAAAAGAGGGCAATCAAGCTGGACATGTAAACACTTTGAAATTCTACCTTTGATTTCATCCACGGGGAAATCGGTCGCGAATTCCGCCTGTTCGGGCTTTCCTCCCACAGTGAAATAAACCACTTTAGTGGTCATTTTCTCTAAAATCAGGTCATTGAGCAAATTTCACGTTCTTAGACCACATCACATCTTTATGGACGGTGTAAACATGAGAAAGTCGTGATAATTTAAGGGCATTTCAATACCACATCAGCATGCAGAGTGTAACCCACTACCCCGTCCAGCCCCCTGTCACTTCCTTCTGATTACATCCGGGAAACCATATAATCCCGTTTCCGGTCAGCGGTGTTAATGGCAAATTGAAAGAACTGTGTTCTTTATGGTCAGTTGATTGCTCATCAAAACAAATATGGCGGACGAAACGCCTGTATTGAGCTTAATTTGAAAGTTTTTGACAATTTAAAAAAAGAGAAAAACCCGTGTTGGATCCATAATGATTGAGTTGTTTTGAGATTATTGTTTTCTTCAATTTCGATCGAAATACTTCGTATTGAAAATGTTTTCTGGATGGAAAAAGACAGGGGTTACAGGTGAGTTTATTTTATTTTGTGAATAACCTTTCATAAAATGTGTAATTTTTGCCCTGCAATGGTTGTCGAAAGATTTTCAAACTGATAACTACTTCGACTAGATTCCTTAAAAATAGAAGAATTAAGAAAAAGTGAGGCAAAATTAAAATTTCTAACTTGCCATTGCGACCATATACCCCAGTGTACTCTTCATGTTATCCGTTTTCTATTTTTTTTTTCTTTCTTCTGCGTGCATCTTCATTTAGAAACTGATGAGGACTTGATAAGAAATGCAGAGATCAAGAGGAGACTTATTGGTGAACTCTCACTTGCAGTGAAAGAAGTATGTATACCTAATAATTTGAATCTCAGATTGCTCTCAATGCAAAATATTGTTATCCAAAAATTGGGTTAGTTTTGGTGATGTTATTGCTAATTTATTTTTCCTTTTATTGCTAGCTTCAGAGAAAGCACATTGGAGCTGATTTGGATGTGGAAAGGTTGATTGAGAATTTACGTTTGGCAGCAACATCAACAACAATCCTTTATTCAATTTGTTTAATAATCGAGAGCTTTTTTAACTGGTGATCATTTCCTTTATTCTCATGACCTTAATGTGTGATTCAGGGGTGATATTGTAAGGAGAAATTATATGCTAGTCACTCTTAGGGGCCAAATGCTCAATCAGGGAACCTTTTTATCATACTACATCTTGGTTTGTTGTGGAGATACAACATCTTGGTTTGTTGACAGTAAGGAGAATAACAAATTTGATCTGGGAGTTAAAGGGTTAACAGTGACTGGCATCTATATTCTCCCTACAAGATCATCCCCAAATATTAAACATTAAGGTCATGAGAATAAGGGAAATCATCAACAACTAAAGAGGCTCTTGATTGTTCAACAAATTCTCCTTTTCAGAACCTTAAGAAATGTTTAGAGAGAGTGTGGAGAATATGCAAACTGATTTTCGGGTGTAAAGGGGTTAACTCCCAGATGTGATCAACATGTGCCTCAATTCTCCTTATAGCCGATGCATACAATATTCAAAAGACTGGTAATGAGAATACTCGAGCTTATCAGGTAGAAGTTGTTATCTTGCTCAAACACTAAATTCTGGAAACTAATTTACAAGGAAATGTGAAGGATCTAGAGGTGAGAATTAACAATCAGATCTCTGGAGTTTAAAAGGTTGATTTAAAGAGTACCATAACCTTTGACAGAGTGACTGTATCCTTTCTTTGTCCACAGGAATGATGAGCATGCATTAATGATCAGTACTTTGCTAGAGGCCATCTTTCTTCATGGATTTCAAGATCACGGTGTTAAGGTAAAGGGGTTGTCAAAATTTTTAGTTTTAAATCTTTGTTGCTGATGAACATTTGACTTCTCCTTCCTTTATCTCCTGAACGCACATTATTTGTTAGAACATTATAGAATAAAGATTTCTACCAACCAGTATTGATATGGGTATATGAGCAAAATATTAGAAGCAACTCTCAATCAATCAATCAATCAATCAATCAATCAATCAATCAATCAATCAATCAATCAATCAATCAATCAATCAATCAATCAATCAATCAATCAATCAATCCATCAATCAATCATTTTATTAAGTGGTGCAGGTTACAAAAGTGGTGGCCGTGAGACTGATCTGGACCTACAATTAACTAATAAAATGTGAAATGAGAAATAAAATAATTTGTAAAATCACCCCCAGGTATGATATTTGAATTTAGTACAAGTCAATAAAATGAGGTTCACTGATAAATAAATATGAAGCTATGAAGTCTATTACACACTCAGATATCATCAGGCTTGTCAAGTCATGCAATCATTTCTTCCCACCACCATTTGGTGAGGAGGAATGATTGTGTGATGTGAGGAGCCTAACAATGTTTGCATAAGAGGCTACTATGAGGTGGTATTTGTATCTTCAATGTACAGTTCCATGAATGATATTATTTAAGTATAGAACTGATATCTTACACTATTTTTCATATTAATTTGTTATTATAAATACATTTTTTTTACAGCTATCAAATTTTTACAATCTCCTTGGCAAAATATCAACAGAAGCCATGCCAACTCATGTGAGTTTTTCCAAGAAGATATGTTTGTCATTGCAATGTTAAGGAGACATTTGACTGCAAAATTTGAAAGTTTAAATCAGTTAATCTGGCACTTACAACATGGAAAAACACCAGGGCTGTGTGCAACAAGTCAGAGACTGAAATCATAAGCCTTTAAACCTCTAACTTTAAAGATGTAATTAGTAATTCTCCCTACTTACTCCTATACTTCTCCTTGGAGATCAGACAAGAGAATTTGCTTGGAGTTATAAGGGGAGTCATAAGTTCGACAGAATCAGAGTCAGAAGAATCAGAACAGTTTCATTTTCTTGCAATTTGGCCTATGACTCTGATGCTTACGATCCAAGAAAATTAGATTGTTGAAGTTGCAAGCAGAAGTGGAACAATCAACCAATCACAATGCCAGTTCCCAGGCCCTTCCAGTACAGTCTTTTGCTTACAACTCCTACAATTCAACTCTCCTTGGGTCATAAATAACTGAATGGCAAGTAGCATGTCTGAACATTTTTCTTCCAATACCATATGATTTTCACTGGAGTATATCACTCTGCACTTCTGATAACAATTCTGACTCCAACTCCATCATAAGTAAAACCAGCCTCAAGGAACAGTACATGTGAGCTACACATAGATCCAATTGTTAATGATGTGCCTTTGTTTATAATTTTGATGAATGATTCTAGTGCTCGTATGTTGATAAAAGTACACTCAGGAAATATGTATACTTCATTACTTTGTCACTTAAATAGTCTTAATTTCTCTGCAGTCATTTTGGTCCCTGCTCACAAGTTTCACGCACAAAGATGTGTTAAATGAGCTGGAACATCTATCTCACATCCACACTCCTGTGGGAAGATGTCGGGTGAGTCTTCAACCCTTCAAACCTTGATTTCTAATCAATAAAAATTAACTTCTCCTCGTGAATCCAATTGCTAGAAACCTGTGAGGATCATTTCTTTATTTGATTCATCTGCAGACCAAATGGATCTTATTTTTGATCTTCAAAAATTGTGATGGAAAAGATGTTTGTTGATAACTTTTAAAATCTTCCTAATGTTTATACATCCTAGGCATGGATTCGCCTTGCTTTAAATGATAGCTTAATGGAAAGTTACCTTGACGCCATTTTGATGGACAAAAATAAATTACTGTAAGTACTACATGCTAGATGTTTTTGCTTAATTAACCCTTAATACCTTAACATCAGTATGCATATTCTCCATACTGTTCTCTTAAAAAATTTCCTCAGGTTCTGACAAGGAAGATTTTTTTAACAATCAAGAGCCTCTTTAATTGGTGATCATTTGCTTTCTTCTCATGACCTCATGACCAATGGTGATACTGTAAGGAGAAATTAGAGGCCAGTCAATCCCAAGGGTTGAAGAGTCCCTTTAGTTACAAACTGAATTCCCAGTTTTCTGGGAATTCCTACTAGAGGAATTCTCAAAAATTCCCAATTATGCAATTTTAACTAATTAACTATCCCATAAGTGATAAACATGTAACTTCTCCCTATAAAATCCACATGTTATCCAGCCAACATGTTGAGTATACTCAAACTTATCAGATAGATTAGTAAGTAGTCTTGATCTAACACCAAATTCTCGCAAATCACTTACAAAGAAATGTGTAACAGCTAGAGGGGAGAATAAAAAATCAGATCTTGGGAGTTAAGAGTGATTAGCATCTAATTTCTCCTTATAATATCACCCCTGATTCAAACATTAAGGTCTCAAGAATACAAGAAATGATCATCAACTTGAGAAGCCTTTGATTGAAAAACATAATTATTCTCCTTGTCAGCGCCTTAGGAAATGTAGAAAGAACATTAAGGAGAATATGCATACTGATGTTAGGGTGGAAAGAGTTGAAGGGTTCACTTTTCAACTACCAGAAGTGATTAACACGTAACTTCTCTCTATAATATTCATAAACTATAGGGCGAAAAGGTAAGGAAAATACTCAAACTAATCTGGTAGAAGATGTTATCTAGATCGAACATCATTTTCTTGATGGTAATATACAAGGAAACATGTAGCAGTTGGGGGGATTAACAATCAGAGCTTGGGAGTTTAAGGGTTAATGGTCAAGTCACTTTTGACACTGATTAACTAGGGTCCTGTATCTTGCAGATATTTCTACAAAGGTTCATCTTTTATGTTGGATTCAGAACTACCATCTATCATGAAAACTTTCTTACAAGGTAAGAGCTGAGAGCTAGGAGAATATCTCTGGTTTCAAAAGGAGCAGAAGATTTCAATTCAAACAAACTTTTGAATCTGGGTGCTGCTCAGTGAAGTATGGTCCTCTAAATTGACTAATCATAGTGCACATACCAACCTAGAGATATAATTAGTACATTTAATAATTTAAGTTGTTAAAGTTTGGAAGAAATAAACATCTCTAAAAAGAGAAATAATTTTTAACTGTGAAATCAATTGGTCATTAGGTCTGGGGGAATTTAAGTTTGACTTCAACTACAACACGCCTGGTTTGAACTCATGGTCTGGTGATGCACTGGCTCTCTGCGGAATTTGGCAATTACCTAAAGTGGCTCCTCGGTCTCTTCCACCTACGTACACACAGTCAGGTAATTTATGGTGCAAATAACGTAATTTTAGGGAAAAACCTTGAGTTACTCAATAAGCAAAGGTTGGATTTCAGTGCTTGATGGTTGTGTTGCTTGAATGTACGTGTGTTGGAAAAGAAAGGTATTGGTATTTTTGCAACTTTAAAATCTGTCCTGGAAGAACTGGATCCTGCCAAATCCCCCCAGATATTCATGGTAAAATGCTGCCAGTCCCAGCTTTGGCAATCAAGAGCTTCTTTTAACTAGGCAGTGATCATTTCTGTTATTCTTGTGACCTTCATGTTTGATTCAGGGGTGATATTGTAAGGAGAAATTAGATGCTAGTCACTTGTAGGGGTTAGAGCCGGTTACATTACTGTAAAAAGTAAATAATTTCAATTGGCTCTTCTCTAGGTATGCCTTTACATGGAGGATCAACTGTTCCAGTCATCATTCCAGGAGATCAGCATGTAGCTCAAGGTGAAGCCTCCACAAGTTCCTTTGACTCCAGCACTGCGGAGGTGGCTGAACTTGCAGGCTGCAGCCTCGAGGAGAGCACTGAATTAAAGCGCAGAGCTCAAGTGTTGCAAACAGAGCCTGCTGAGAGAATGATTATGGATAATGCAGACAATAGAGAAAGTTTTTCCAATTCGCCTTCCACAGAGGAGAATATGGATGGAAAAGGTATGTAACTGTGGCCAGTTAAATTCCTCTCTCTTTTATAATTTTGGGGGAATAAGTAGCAATTGGCTTTCTAAATAATTCGATCATTATCTGTAACAATAATTATTACTAGTGAAGTTGTTTCATGTACATGTTTACTTGTTACCATTTTTGTACCTTGCAGCAAAAGGATGAATTGGTTTCATTACGAATAATAATTATAAGTAGATGTTAATAGTTAATTAATAGTTAATACTTATATGTACACAAAGATGTTTAATTGGTATCATGTTCATGTAGTTGGATCATTCGGATGTGGTTAGTTAAAAGAGGATTGCATTTTTCCTGCCTGAGCGAAAGTTAATCTCTCAGTTGAGAGCTAACTGAGAACTTCCATTCAGGCTGTCGAAATATAAATGTCAGTCACTTTTTTTAGGACTAACCAGGCAGCCCAACTGTACTTTAATCAGACTGTATGCATATCTTGATCAGAATTATGGTCATTTTGCCTTATGGTCATTTCACCCCTGGTCACTTTGCTCCAACCAAAAGTCAGTTAGCTCCATAATCAAAGTCACTTCACTCCATAAAAAAGTTATTTTGCTCCATGTAAGAAACCAGTGAAATATTGTTTTGATGTTGGAGTTGGACTGATTTTGAACTTACATCAGTTCAGATTTATTAACTAAAAAATCCAGCTTCCAGTCACATTCGCTCACACTTGGTAACATGAAATATCATTTCATTTGATTGCTTTCCTCAACACAAATTCTTATACATTGTAATTCCTCAAAACCCCTGTTATTGCATGGAAGGAATACTAGAAGGTGTCCTTGTTAATTCTTATTAATAGTTTGGAATGTATTACTCTACTGAGTGTTCAATTTTTCTGGTCCCTCAAAAAATGAGACATCTCAACATTTTTGTTGCATACTTGTGACAACCCATGCGAAATGGATTTTGGAATTCCTAGGAATTCCTAAGATTATCCTAGGAAGTAAATGACATCCTACAGACTGTATTTCCTTAAATAAGCACCCAGCCACTTGCTTTAAATCTTGGCTAAAAGGAAGGGCACTTATTGAAAGGAGTGGCCCACCTCCCACCCCTTAATGAGGGGGGGGGGTGCTTGTTATTTTTACTAGCTTTTACTGATTTCACTGTTGTTAAAGCTTTAAGTGGCAATAGAGGCAGGTATCTCTTGTAGTGTTATTATTTAAGAAATTGAGGTAGGAGGGGTGGGGTGTTTATTTGGGAGGGGTGCTTGACATTATGGCTTAGGGGCTGGGCAGTTTTTTCAGGAAGGGTGCTTATTAGAGCAGGGGTGCTATTCAATGACCAAGCTCAACATATACCATCCTTTTTTTTTTATTGATACTCATATTTCTTATTGAAAATCTTACAGCTGTAGGAAGTCAACCAGCTGTAGTAGAAGTTCCAACTAGTTCCAATGACAGTGAACGAGACACCTGCAGCCCAACTCCTTTAGGAGGCAGCAACAAACTGGGGATGTCTAGTGGCTGGTCATCAACATTTGAAACTGAGGCTGTAGTGGATGCTGTTGATGGCAGTAGCTGCAATGACCAGGCAGACACTGCTGGCCCACTTCCCAGTCCTCAAGAGAGGCTCAGTCCCAGAATCCCAACAAAGACACAAGCACCCAGTTTTGGGACTCTGTTAAGGGATTATAGTGTCCAGGGAAGAAAAAGATTTGAGCCCCCTGTGTATGTTGATGGTGCAGTGCCAACACAACCAAAGCAGGTGCAAAGTAGTCAGGTTCATGTTTAGCTTTTTTTGACAATATTTGGTTAAACCTTTCATTCTCATACGTGACAAAGACATAAATTCTTCTTACAAAATCAATAAGATGTCAAGCAGACAAGTGTTGAGAATAAAACTTACCAAGGGATTATCATTTGATCCAACATCAAATTCTCATAACTTACATTAGGAGAAATGTATGACCATTTAAGTGAGGAGAATTACCATTGACTGACTGAGACAATGGGAGTGGAGGCTTAGGGTCAATAGCTTGAAAGCAAAGAAACAGTCCTCTATGAAGCATGTCAGTTTTTAGGAATTTAATTTTTTTAGATTGTCGTAATCCATCTGCATGAATTAGCTACTGCAGCAGCAGTTTGCAATTTGTGGTTTTCAATAACAACACTTTTAAATCCTTGGACACTGAAGAGTGACTAGCATCTAATTTCTCCCTAATATATCACCCCTGAATCACATATCCAGCTCACAAGAGTAAAAGTAAATGATCAGCAAACAAAGAGGCTCTGGATTTTTAAGCAAATTCTCCTTGTCAACTGTGACCTTTGGAAGGGTATAGAGATCAGTATGGAGAATTTACATACTGATGTTAGAGTTTAAAGCATTAATTAGAATGACAATTATGAATCACGGGTAAAGATTGATGATGACTATTAATATTGACATTGAGATTAACAAATCAAATTGTATCAATCTCTCAATGTTAAGATTCCAAAAACAAAGAGGAAACCTGAGATGCAACTATCCGAAACTATCACAGCTTCTGGCTTTGAGGTTTTGCAGAAAAGTAGTTCGGTGCACTCAAACCATGGCGACAATCGTTCCTCAGAGTTGATGACACTAGTGACAGAGATTGCCACTGAGCAGGGGTTGGACAACCAAAATTATCAATGCAAGGGATGTGGAAGAAACATAGGTGGGTCATTGTTTTCTTTAGTAAAAATCATTGTTACTGTGATTAACATTAAAGGTGAGTGACTTCTCAGTAGTTGGTGCAGTGAGGGGCATAGTCTGGATTTTTCTAAGGGAGCGTCACACCCAGTTTACATACCTTACTGTCATGTTGACATCCATACTCTACATGTTTTACTGAAAGAGAAATATTGTTGGATGAGCATTGAGTGTTGCATGTATAGTGTTCAGTTCATCTAGTGGTGAGGGTATGAGCCCAGGCTGAATCAATCTGTTGTGTGTGTGAACAAGACAATCCACTCTCATAGTCCTTATATTCTCCCAACTGAAGAGTATGTACCAATGAACTGTCCCCTAAACATGAGAATGTGTTTACTAGGATGACTCTCTCATTTTCAGCAAAAAAAGAATAGTTGGAGATAAAATTAAGGGTGCTGTGATTCACTCCCAAAGTTCCATGCAGCTCTCTAGCAACAATTTCCTTTTTTGCAATGTTTTTTTTGTTTAACTCTTATGATTGACTCAGCAGAAAACGGAGGGAATGCTTGTGGTTAAGAAAATTTGTTGGTTTATAATCTTTTGGACTGGCATCCAATTTAAAAGAAGCAATGTTGTAAATTCTTGTCATGCTACATTACAACTCAGAGGTAGTTGGCCCTAAATGCATGCAAAAAACGTGTTTACGTATGGAGCAGTCTTTTGTTTTACCATTTGTTTAACTTTGAATGGTGTGTTAGATTTACAACAAAGGCCTGGAGTTATAGCATTTGGCATCAGTTCATTTTTTAAATGGCTTGCCAGCATTGTGAAGAAAAAGGAAAAAGATTTTGACCCACTGGGTACCTCTTTAGAAAGTGAAAAAGATTGGGAAATATCAAGTTCAAATAAGTCATTGTTGTGAAAGTTTATGGCTTGCAGCTAGCAGCAAAACTTGAATAATTTGTAGTCAATTCTCAGTATAATTATGTGAAGTCAATTTGCAGTTTCCTGAATTGAAAACTGGGATGAGTTCTAATGTCCTTGAAAGGCTTAAAAACTAACTAACAAACAAACAAACACAAATTGTCGACAACCTTAATCAAACAATATACCCTTTAACTCCCACCAGTGACCAAGACAGAAATTCTCCTTACAGTATCATTACAATATCAAGCAGACAAGTGATGAGAATAAAGAAAAATATCAGTGAGGGGACTGTTAAAAGTTGATTCAATACCAAATTCTCCAAACAAACATTACATGAACTGTAAGGCAGATAGTAAGGAGAATTACTAATGAGATCTTGGTAGTTAAAGGGTGAATTAATGGTGCCTAAAATTTATTTTGCCAATAGTTTTGTTTATTATTATTTAGGAATGATCTATGGAGAATTTAAAGTTTGTACCTATGATGCCAGCTACTATTGTTTTGAATGTCATGAAAATGAAGAACATGTCATACCTGCAAGGGTGATTCACAACTGGGATCTGCGTAAACACCAAGTCGCTAAAAAGTGCAAGATGTTCCTGATGCAGATAGAGGAAGAACCTTTGTTTAATATTGATGAAACAAATCCTACGTTGTACAATGTAATCAAGGAGTTACTTGAAGTTAAGGTTGGTCTTGAAAATGGCAGTGATAAAATTCTCAATTATTTCTCAACATGTCAAGATACTTTTAATTAATTTTTTTCAGCACAAAAGTTTACCATGATTATAATAGCAACATTGCAATCTTTTAAAAACAACTTCTGAGATAGATATTAGTATTATAAGCCTGTAATGATAAGATTGTCCTGGTTACTATCATGCAAGTGCTGAGTCTGTATACCAAGATTATTAATTCTGCAAAGTGTCAAAAAAATATACACACACAGTTCAGCACATTCTCAATATTTTGTCAAGGGGGGTTTTTTTGAAGAAACTGTGGTGCTGTGTTGGGGGGAGAGTATAAAAGGTAATTTAGTGTTAACAACTGAGTTGAAAGGGTAAATTCAGGTTACTGTAAAGAGTTTAAAGGCTCAATCAATGGCCCTGACAAAGGGCTTACACTCAGATCTTAAACAAGACTTGATTTCTTGGGCTGTGTGATCTCCTCATAACTAAACAACCATACCCTCAGATCTTTTGGCCTTTGTAAATTTATTTAATTTTAATATCAATTGCTGAAGACACTTTAATTTGGAAAACCAAAGGCACTATTAGACTGATCTTCTGAGTCATGTTTCATTCACAGGTATTGAGATCACAGCTACAGCACTTAAAAGGCTTCCTTTTTACTTGTAAAGATCCAATAGCAGAGGATGTGAGGAGAAGGATTTGGCCTCGGGAATATCTTTGGGATGATATCCATCAGTATTCCCTACTGGTCAGTGTCAACCTTAAAATTTGATTTTACATTGGAACTCCACTGTAAGAGCCACGTTGGGGACAAAGGAAAGTGGACTTGGTTAAAGGGGTTGCAGTTTTTTTTTCTTGTGGAGGGGGGGAGGGGTGTAAAATTCTATGTGTGTTTTGGTAGGGGCAGGCTTTATCTATCTCACAAATATTTTATCACTCTCAAGAAATATACTGGTATATATGTTATTTGTGAAATGAAAGGAAAATTGTTGGAAAGACTGGTGTACAGTCACTTTGAGTGTTTCAGACGTTTATTTTCTCTTTTGTGAAATAAAGTTGTCAAGATTTGTCTATTAGGTTGCAGTGTGGCACTTTTCTAAACCATTTGTTGGTTGGTGATTGCCAAGCTGTTTCCAACCCTTTAACTCCATGAGTGATCAACACAGAATTTCTCCTTACAATATCAATACAATATCAAGCAGACAAGTGATGAGAGTAGAGAAAAATATCAATTAGGGGATTAGTAATTGATCCAATACTTAATTCTCTGAACTGAAATCACAAGAATGTTATGGCAGACAGTCAGGAGAATTACTATTAATGATAATTATTGTCAAATGAGATCTTGGGATTGAAAGGTTCAAGAGGTTGTTATTAATAACAGTGACATTGCACTTAATCAGCAGTTGTGGAGAGGTGTTGTTCAAGAGATGCATCTCTTAAAGTAATGGCAGTTTCAGTAATGTTAATTTTGTGATACATAGTGTTTGCTTACAAAGTTTACTTTTTTTATTTGTGTTAAAGGATTTGATTCAAGTGCAATCTGGGCAGCTGGCTCATCATCTTAAAAAGGTCATTGCCCACTGTACAAAGCATGTGTACAAGTGTAAGGTGAGAAATCCTGACTGTAGTGACTGAAATAGATCAGTGCTCGGAAACTACTTCTTCCCATATAATGTACTTCACCCTTTAATCCTTAGGAGTGACAAGCATTTAAATTCTCCTTATAAGATCACCCCTGAGTCAAACATTAAGGTCACAAGAATAAAGGAAACGATCACAAACTATTAAGAGGTTCTTGATTGTTGAACAAATTCTCCTTGTCAGCACCTTACGATTTGTGTAGAGAACAGTATGGAGAATATGCATACTGATATAGGATGTAAAGAGTTAATAGACTGAGTGCGAGGACCACATGTGAAAAAAATTGGCTTGAGCTACTGACATACAGACCTGCTGCACTTGAAGTATGCTTCATGACCAAGAGCCATTTATTTTCCTGTCTCACCTGACCTAATTAAGTAAATGAGCAGGTCATTCCTCTTTCTGCCATTAATGCAGAGATACATTAAATTGTTAAAGAGTTTGGCATTTTTTCTTTCAGCTCTGTTGTCAAAAAGGATTTTTCTGTGAAATATGCAATGACCCAAAAATCATCTATCCATTTGAAGTGAAAACCACAACTCAGGTAGTATTAATCATTACTTTACTGCCAATTCACCCAGTAACAGTTTGTACCCACTGTTATACAGATGATAACACATATAAGCAGCCTGACATCCCTTTTCATGCTGTGAAAAGGTTTTGTTTATTGCTATTATGAAATATGAAAGTACAAATATTAACATTTGTCTTAAACTGAGATCACTTCAAAACAGACTGCAATGTTTCTACTAATAGTAATTGCATAATGCACAATGTTTGCATAATGCTTGTATTCTTCAAGAGATGGGTTTAAATGTTGTTTCAACTTAAACATCATCAGAAATGGCAGTGGTTTGTTAGGTCTCATAAGCTGACATATTACAGCTGGCTATCTGCTCTAAGGTTATATGCATAACCAGTTGTTTACACACTTCATAACCTGGAGAAGACTAGCAGTTTACAGTTGGAAAGTAGCCTGTTCTAGGCATGCAGTTAGTGAAATGGAGTAATCTATGTGAGCTATGTGATAAGAGTGGCAGCGTGAAAAACAAGAGAGGCTTGTGTCATGTCACGTACAAAACATCATGTGACTTGACTCAACACTTCCTTGTTTTCCACTCATACAAAAGGAAGTTTATTTAATGAAAAAATTGACAGTGGTTTAGTATAGTCTGTACTCTTATCAACAACGATATTGGTCATCACAGTGGTCAAAATGTTGTGGACTCATGAGATGCATCCAAGTGAGTTCACTATGATAACTATATTACACTGTTGTTGATAGGAGTACAGACCACACTAATCCACTGTCAATTTGTTAATTAGACTTCTTACTGTATGAGTTGATTGTATGATGTCAATGTTTTTACCACAATATCAATGCCAAAATTTACAAGTCATCCAATTGTTTGAGAGCTGGTAAAGGCATTGCATGACATGTTGATGCAACAGCGTCACTTGTACTCTCATCAACAAAATAATGAATTCAAACTGGGCTATCTGATTGCAACATTCCTGCCAAGTGTGGTAAAAAAAGAAATTCAATCACAAAGAAATTCACAAGAGAAATATTCTGTCCCACAATTTTTCTTCATGATGCACCACAAAAACTTCTAAAGTGCTCAAATCATTAGAAAGAAGGTTTGCTGGGTTTTCACTTGGACATATAAAAGTAGGTATAGCTGAAAAGAAAAAGCTAAGGCCATTGAAATTTAGCAGGAGAATTCTGCTTTTTCAAGCTGCTCTGTGGTTTTAACTTGATTGAGAAACCATCATAGCACTCAGAATTTAAGGCATACATTGATAAATAACAATGTTTTTGTACTGATTCCTGATTAAACCAAGCTGACCTTTTTTGCTCTTATTTGCTCAAAATTTCAGTGTGGAAAATGCAAGGCTCTGTACCACAAGGCTTGTATTGCTGAGAACAAATGTCCAAAGTGTATACGGATAAGAAAAATACAATCTGCAAGAACAAAAACTGCAGCTGTTCTGGAGTTTGATTCACCATGGTAGTGGCAAACAAGCAAGGCTTTCACTAACTTTTTCCATAAGCACCAGCTGATGGTTTAATGGAAAGCTGTGCTTGGAGAAGGGGTTGTACATGAAAATCCAAATGCCAGGGCTTGCTTGCAGCCAAATTTGACGACAGTAAGAGGTCTTATAGGCAGTGGTAGACCATTAGGCTGAGTTGTTCAAAGCTGGGTTACGATAACTTAGGATTAGTGCAAAATTTGATGTCAGGGAACAGTTTTTTCTAACACAGATTAGTGCTGACCCAAGATTAAATTTTAGTCCAGGTTTCTATATTTCTCTATTCAAAAGCATTTTTGGATTAATTTTCTCCCTCCTATTCCAAATTGTAGGAAAAGGATTAATTTAGATTTTTGTTTAAAGCTCTCAGATCTGAAATAAAATTTCACACTAACCCTGGGTTCTCTTAAACCAGCTTTGACAACCAGGCTCAGATCTGAAAGCTTTCAAATAAAATCCAGCATAATTCTTTCTGTCTACAATATTGTGATTGGATGCTTGAAAGAGGATACAGAAAATTATTCCTAATAGACTTTTGAACAAATAAATTGAAGAAACCCAGATTAAAATTTAACGTTGGGTTAGTGCTAATCAGCCATCAAACAACTGGGCCACCAGCTTAGACTGTAACTCCTGCATATATAATTTAAAAATAAAAAAAAAAACATGAAAAATCTTTAGACATATTTTAACAATTTAATTTATTACATTGTACATTACTGTTACAGTAATAACACTCTATCTACATTGTATTTCATGCAGAATAACATTGATATTTTCTAATGTTAACCCTTTCACTCCCACAAGTGACCAAGACAGAATTTCTCCTTACAATATCAATACAATATCAAGCAGGCAGGTGATGAGAATAGAGAAGAATATCAATCATGGGATTATTAGTTGATCCAATACCAAATTCTCTGAACTATCATCATAAGAATTGTATGGCAGATAGTAAGGAGAATTACTAATTAGATCTTGAGAGTGAAAGGGTAAAAAAATAGCTGTGTCAAACTTTACAAAATAAACTCTAAGATAAAAGAATCCAGACGCATAATATTGTAAGTCGTGATGGAAAAAAGTATTGTCTCTAAATGGTACTTTTCTAGCTTTGCCCAGTCTGTGTTAATTTTGTAAATTAAATAAGAAAAAAGTTGAAATTTTGTAGTTGCAAAATTTTATAATGCATTCATCTCAATTGCAATAAACATGGTATCTTTTTTAGCTCTGACTTGCTGCATTTATACTCAGGACCCAAAATTTAGAATAAATTCCTTAATTGTCTTTTGGTGTCTAGATGGCAACTATGATTGCTAGTGGTAAATTTCTAGTCACCAATTTAAAAGCTGAGTCCACATCTACCCATAAGAATGGCATTTAATTAATTAAATGAATTAAGTACTTGAAATTCTGTGCCCTATTGAAAAGGAGGAACAGAAATCACATACCTAGAATGTGTGTCTAAGGATGGAGGTAAGATGGCAACAGGCTTTGCTGATGCCAGTTCCCTCATTTTTCTCAAGGCAGAAGTAAAACAGACAACATGAAGTGCTTTTGTACTTGGTTTGTTTGTCTTTGAATTTAAAACAATTCAAACACCTAATTTAGTGTTAGCAACTGAGTTGAAAATGTAAATTGGCCACCACAAAGAGTTAAAAAAAAAAACTAAAAGAAAAACGCTTTACAGTGGCTAATTTACATTTTCAACTCAGTTGTTAACACTAAATTACCTACTATACTCTCCCACTGACACAGCACCACAGTTTCTTTAGAAACTTACCCCCTTTATTCAATACAAACACCTAGTCAGCAGGTGACTAGGTCAGAACTTTTGGTCACCAGTGGGAAAACTAAGGCAGCATTGGTGCCCATACCTGTCACAATCTGGAGCCCTAGTTCTTCTTTCTGAGTTTGTTATGGAAAAGCACAGGTCATTTTCATTGTGCAACTTTAATTCCCTGTTTTAGAATTCTAACCAAATCACGGTAATCTTTCTTCTTGTCAGAAAACTCTGCCTTTGCTTCGTCCATGGCTGTAGGTGGTTTGTCTTCTGGAATTGCATCAAATGGCCAGACTTCATTTTCTAAGCTTTTCACCGCTTTTTCCTTAAAAAGAAAACAAAACATAGTTATAAACAACAAAACAAAAAGTTCACTGTACATACTTTTTGTATGGAAGCATAAAACTGCATGTAACTAATTCCTTACCCTCTCAGAAAGCACCTGTTTTATTGCAGCCATTGACTTCTGGACCTGAATACAAAAAAAAGTAATGGTGACTGACTTAGCATAGCTGCACTGTTTAAATAATGAGAATTTCTTTTTCAAATTTTAATGTGAATCACTCAGCTGCTCTACTCCTCAGATCTCACTCGTAATTATCCTTACTGTCTCTAAGTCAGTCACTGTGTATGTTTTGGTTGGAATTATTCCTTACTAATGTAAAATTTTTTCCAAACAGTTTCATTTTTATTTTCTCTTTGATGTGTACTTATTGTTCATAATTTGATTGACAATACACAAGCTCTTCATCTTTTACCTTATGGGTTCTTGTAGGAGATGGCATTGGAAAACTCTGTCTTTTTGCTTCATGCTTCAAAGTCATAAGCATGTTCCTCTCCTTCAGAAGAACATACCTGTAGGACAACATGTACTAATTCAGTATTTGAGTTTGATCAGTACTGGAGTATTTTTTCTCGACAGAAACTCTTACCACAATTTATGAAGGTCTTCATTACTCTTCCCTCTCAGTTCTCCAGCATGCCATTTTCTACCTTAAAAGACCATATTGATGACTTATTAATAGAGAGTCAATACATTTAAAATAAAATTCTGCTATCCTGAACACACTGTGTGAAATCACATGAGGTAATGTGCTGTTGATGTCTTTCAATTAATTATTCAACTGATCAGTCTGACAGTGAGTCATTCACAACCAGTCAATGATGATCGTTTGGTTGGTCAATGGGTTTGTCACTGACCAACAATTAGTCAGTTAATAAGTTAACAAGTCAGCCAGTTAGGTAGTTCGTCAGCAGGTCAGCTTGTCAATCAGTGAGGCAGAGAGTCAGTAAGTCCATCAGTCTGTACATCAGTCATAAGTCAGTAAGTAAATCAGTCTGGTAGTTGGTTGGAAGGACACTCGTTCAGCCACTCAGGGAGTCAGTTTGGCAGTTATTCCGTCAGTCAGTTGTTTGGTCAGTCAATCAGTTGTTCAGTAAAGGAGTCAGTTGCCTTTGTACATGGTTGTCAGATCATTGAATCAATGCATCAATAATTCAGTCATTCAGTAATCAAGCAAACAGTAAAGCATTCATTCGTCTGTTTTTCATCACCATTTCAACACCTTGCAGTAGCTTCCAAATATTTGAATATTCTGTTGTATATGCCACAAAAAACGAGCCCAAAGAATATAACTCATGAAGGTAAGAAGGAAGTAGATATCTGGGAGTGATCAAAGAGTAAAGGTCTTCAAACCTGACTAGCTAGTGATAAATAGTGATGCTTTGAATTATATTCCGCACAATTTCCAAGGTTTAGACCAACTAAATAATACAAGTCCAGTAAGGGTTATCTTTTTAGCAGTCACTCGATCAGACTAAACTATGAGAATTGCATAATACCTCAATTCTGATTAAATGCGATGAAATTAAGTGGCCTCGAATGCAATCTATATATTTTCTAAAATTTTACCTGTATGAACTTTCTCTTTAGCTAATTCTCCTTTCTTAAACACTTCAGGTGGAAAAAACTCTTCCAAACCAAAGGCACACGGACTTGTTCGTAAACCGCGAAGACAAGATCTGCCACGACAAAAGTGAAAATAAATTAGTTATTTGGCGTTATTTAGTTTAAGAGCAAACCTCTCTATACCACGGAAGCTGTACTGATACCTGATCTGCAATTCTTCCACAATAAGAGGTCGAAATGCGCAACATCGAAGGTTGTGCAAGACGGCCGCCATATTGCTTTTCCGCGCTTACATAATATGCGCAGAAGATAATACTGCTGGTGTATTGCAGGCACTTCATTCTTGTCCCGTGGGACGGAAGAACGAGTCGCGCCTTCTCGCGTGGGCGCGTGAATAGTGAACAAAATAATTACATAATCACGGAAAATTGTTTTTAATTTTTTCAAGCATCGACTAAATTTTTTGTTCAAATGGTTTTCACACAAAAACAGATGCTTTTTTTAAATTTTTTTTTATGCAATAGTTGATGATAGGTATGGTCTATCTCTCGATTTACAAAATACAAATCTTCGGCGAATTTCCAGTCCTTAATTAGTGCAGTGGAAAGTTACGACAAAAATCTGTTTCCGTCTAATTAGTGTACAGAGCGAGCCGAGAAAGAGGATGAAAACAAACTCTGAGATGACAAAACCCGACACACCATTGGAGATTAGCATAGAAATCTAATTAACTTGTTCATCTTTTCAGAGCAGTTGTTTATTTTTCCTAAGCCTGTTTACTTCACATCGAGGTGTTTTCATCAAAGCTGAAAAATTTCAATTTTCCTTTGGCCTCCTCCAATTCTCTGGCGAGTGACAATAATTTAAGAAAGAATTTCTGTCCGTTAGTCTCTCAGGAGACCTTATTAAATGCGTTAAAGATTCGTTGACGTAATTGCTTCGAGACAAATAACTTCCTCAGCGCTTTGTAAGGCTTTCAAAGAACTAGGAAATCCACTGTATTTAGCGGATTAGAAGTTGGTAACCGCATGCATTATTTAGTAAGAATTTTGACGTCGAATGAATTGTCATGACACTGCCAAAAACTTCAATAGTCTCGCCAATATATTCGGGCCAATTAGATTTTTCCCGAACGCTGTTTTGTAAAAGCTCTGCTTGCAGATGACTAATGGACAGAACTGGTATATAATCACCTCTTAATCTACTATAAAAGGAAATATTTTTCAAACGCATATTACTCCTCTGTTACGTAGATTAAGCACTGCTTCAGCTTTTATAACAGATCCACATCCTGTAAAAGACTTAAGAGCTTTAAAAGCATTGAGCCAAATGCCAAAAAAGTGAAAGTTACTTCTGAAGAAATGTTTACACAAGATGAAAGCTTGGCTGGTATAGAACTGTCATATGTGCGCTAAAAAGCTGCAGAGACAATGAGACTTTGAAGTTTTACAAGACAAAGCTTGGTGTGAATGCAGGAGACATTCGAACATATTTCACGCTCGTTACAAACCGCCATGGAAGGGAAAAAAGATTCCGAATTCACGAAAAAGGTGCGGTTCGACCTAAACGAGGAAGTTTTTCTTATTCCAAGTAAATGGGACCGACTGAGCAAATGTAAAACTGCCAGTGCGAAAAACACCAATGGATCGGCGAACAAACAGAGCTCCAGAAATCGTGCTGCTGCGGAACGCCGGTGCGAAGCGACTCGTGGTAAACAAAACAAAACTAAAGACAGAACGACAAAGGGTGTCTCAAATCGCGAGTCAAACGGAATACTTTCAGAAAACGGCAGATTAGGTGCTACACTCAATGGTATAACCAACAGTGGAAGAAAAACTGCGCGACATAGAGAAGGAAGAGAAAATTCTAACGTTACGAACTCGACGCCTCCGGTTGAAGGGAGATTAAAACTATATCATCGCCCTTCCCAAGAACTGCAGAACCTTAGCCTCGTTTTACCTAAAATTCCATATACGCCAGATCTTAAAAAGGCGATCGAAAAAGCGCTGCAAAGATCTCGCCGTAAACCAACTTTGGACAATGGTCTTCACAGTGCTGCAACGGACACGCGAGAAAATAGGGCTTTGGAAATTTTCAACTCCTTTTCGAAGGAAAATGATAAAGTAATGCCTCAAAGGAGGCTTTCGGATAGTTCTATTAGGACAGGAGATAAAAAACCGACCGGAAATAAACAAACCCCGGACAGGGAAAGTGATTCTAAATTTAGCGAACTTTCCACAGATTTTAATGACTCGACTCCATTCTCCGCGTGGAGTCCAAAAGAAAGTACGTATACCTCACGATCAAACACTACACCATCTGTTCTAACAAGAGGGCGCTCCATGCCGTCAATAATACCAAGCAGCATATTATATTGATACATCAGTAATGTTCTCCAATTTGATCGACCGACTCTTGCAGTGGCTGAACAAGTTACTTTACTAATACCTCAATCACACCAGCAAAACATGTTTAGTTAGTTAAACTGCGTTTAGTCGAGGGAAAATTAGAAACAGAAATGAAAACTGAATTTTCCATTAGTTCTAAGTACTCAAGAACTTGTATTTTCAAGCGCTAAATTTGAACAAAATAGACATCGGTTGAAGCAGCTTAATTCTTTGAAGAAAAATAAATTTAACCGTGTCGAACAAAACAGTTTTAAAACATGTTTAAACTTTGGTGTGAATGAGGTATAAGCTGCTGGTTAAAATTACATTCCAGGAGTTAGGACTTAACTCTAGAAATAGATATGGAGTATTTATGGAGACATTATAGTTTAAGTTTCCTGGATCCAATACCTTAGATATCTAATCAATTGTACTATTATTTTCAAGCAAAAATATTCATTAATAAACAAATCTTTGTTGATTATTCACTTACGAAGGTCGAAGATAGTAAACGTTGATATGTTAAAGAAAAGTGGATTCAGTCGAGTGTTACCAAGTTTGAGAAGCCTTCTATGATTGTTTTAAAATTTGAGGAAAAAAGTTTAATTAGAAAGACTGGTAGAGTGCAATCTAATCAGTAGTTTAATGTAAATAAAATATGATTCTGTTCTCGTCGTAATGGTCGTTATTGTCTTCATCATTTGTCTTGGCTGATGAATCGTCCATGTCTGTTCCTAATTATTATGTGGGCGACGCATGCGCAGTTGCCTAATGACCGAGTAATTGTGTTGCGAGGTCTGGGTTCAAGACCTGGCCAGGTCATTGCGTTGTGTTTCTGGGCAAAAAACTTTAATCTCACAGTGCCTCTTTCCACCCAGGAGTATAAAGGGGGCCTCAATGGGGCGATGGCTTTTACGGCTAACGGTTAAAATTTTAGCCATTTTACGGTTAACGGTTCATATCATTCCATTGTTGTCACCAGAGAATTTTATTACGCTTAACTTTTTTTACGACTATCGTGACTGCTAAATGTTTTTGGCCATTTTACGGCTATCGGTCAATCTCATCGAGACCCTATATAAATGGGTAGCGGTCGGGGACCCATTACCCAGAGCCTCCAGACCAATTGTACCCTTGAGTCAACCCTGTCCCGTATCTTTTTACTTTTAGAACTGAGATATGTGGGGGGGGGGGGGGGGGGGTTGTTTAATTTCCCGCGAAAACACACGCTGACGTTCGCGTAACACCCTAAAAAAATTGTTAAACTTTCCGCGCTTTTCGCTATTATTGAAATACTTTCGTGCGGCCAGCATGTGACGTAAACGATAGAGGACCACAACTTTCTTGTGATTGGCTATTATAGAAACACCAGTAAAAAACCCTGTGGGAGGTGCTTCTAAAAATAAATAGTTACGGGACAGGGTTGGCTCAGAGGGTAAGTATGACAGATGGAAGCTCCGGATAATAGGCTCCTGGTAGCGGTAAATTGTCAGGGAAGACTGATGAAAGTAGAAAAGCGAAAAAATTCAAGAAAGATATATGCAATTTGAAGGTGAGGTAAGGAAAACATTGTTGCAGATCTTATAAAATGCTTGCTCAGCTAAATTAAAAACGCCAAACGATTTTCACCGCACTGTGCAAACTGACACCACACTCTTTCCTTCAGACCACTTTTCTTATGTCTGTCCTAAAAAAATAATTGCAACTAAAATGTGACAGACAGCAACAGTTATCTCGAGGGATATATGTTCAGCTGAAGCTGCCTCATGCCTAGCCGCCAGTCTCCTTTCAGAAGTAGTGCGGCATCGTTTGTGTACGAGTCTGTAAGTAAAACCGCTTCGCGGAAAGGACTGGTAACTAAGTAACGGAGTGGTCGAAAAATTACTGATGACAATTTTTCACCCCTTTGTATCAGCAGAAAGCATCCGACTAAGAGACAGTCATTATTTATTGCCTGTGTGTAGGTGTAGGAGGAGGGGGGAGGTTTTTAGTTTTAGGGGATCACCTGGTTATCAGGAAAAATGGAGGGGATCAGTCGCCGCTAAGAGCCTTTGTGGGATGGCGGGGGGGGGGGAATCAGGTTAATTTTATTCCCCTGCCCCCTCCCCTTCTCGCGATAAATAATCGCCAGTCTGTAAGTTTTAGACAATTCAAATGCTAGCAGAATGTATTGAATAAGATAGATGCAATTGCTTTACTACTCGCTTAGCCTTAAAGCCAGCTATAATGAAAAGTTTGACAGGGTTTCTCTCGCACGCATGACACTCGTAATTCGTGAGTGTCGCACAAAAGAAGCGCGCATGAAATTTGACCGCGGATTAGTGTCGAATTAGCGGCTGTTAACGGATCTACATGACGTCAAATTTTATTAATTACGAACCCCTGATTCCATGCGTTCATACAAATGATGGACTTAAATTAGGCTTTTCTGCTTAACAGACTTTGTTTAACGTTTGGCAGGCCTTTCGTTTATTGAAAACCGAACAAACCATGACTTTCAAAAAAGGACGGTGTTTAATAGGATCACATTAGTAAATCTCCTTACTGTCTGCTATACAATTCTTATGATCTTAGTTCGGAGAATTTGGTATCGGATCAACTAATAATCCCCTGATTGAAATAATTCTTTCAAGTTATTCTCATCACCAGCTTGGTGTTGTATTGATATTGACAGGAGAAATTCTATCTTGGTCACTCTTGGGAGTTGAAAGGTTAACACCAAGGAGTCGCATTTCGCAGTCAGATTCTTGAAAGAATACGGAGAACTCGCTCATGAACTAAGTTGTATTCGAGGTTCAATAAGTTTTGCGGGATTAGGGATGAAGTTAGCGGAGGAAAACTGTCGGTTTCTTTTGATAAGCGAGAAGGCGTTCCGAGCTAAGTGTGTTTAATCTGAACTAATTAAGGATGAGGTTCTTAGTTTGTTAAATAAAAGGGTGTTAGCGAATCAAACTCTGAATATTGAATAGATTTCTTTCTGTTGAAGATTACAAGACGTAGCAATCTGGCGTACCTATACATTGCAGAGACATACAGTATGGCGAGCGGTTCAAACGTTTAGTGCAAGTTCTTGTCTTTTGCCTCGTTCTCGGGCGTCCCAAATTTTCCATTGTCTCCTAATGTGATAATTGCTTGGGCACTAAACGCTAAGCTTTGTTTTTTTCGAAAGAAGCTTTGATTAATTGCGTTCAGGTCAGTCATCTGATAATTGCAAAGACACCCAAACGTGTGTCTGGTTAAAGTTTCTTGTTTAGCTCTTGAAATTTCAAATGGTGGCCTCTCTAGCCTGGCGTGGGAATGTTAAATAATGCGTCAAAACAGCTGAAGAGTTCGTAACTATGGAGAAATTTTACACCAACATGCGATACTGAGTGGAAGAGCAACAAATCTTCTTCACTGAGAAGAAGTTTAATCCAAGCCGCACTCCTACATTGGTCAGTTTTGATCGTAGAAGATCCATAGGTTTGCTATTGAATAATTATGTACATGTAACTGCTGTACTGCAAAAACAAACTTGTATATCGGAAAGTGTCTATGGAAAGAAACATTATTATTTGACTAAGCTAGCGTGTGTATAAACTCTGTCGTGTCTACAAATTTTAATTTGCCTCTTGGGAGCAGTACTGAACGGAAAATAAACGGCGGTATCGACTTCAGCGTGATCTTACAGAACAGTACGTGAGAAGATTATGCAATGACAAGTGTTGTATCTTTCACCTCATTTAAAGAGTGTCTTGGAGAGGTAAGGAGTTACGCAAGAAACTCGTTAACAGTAAATTAATAGCAATTGTACGAGCGTGAAACTTTGGCAACAATCACGAAACTTAGAGCGGGTTTACCATACTAAAACGTTCCCCTCAATGAAGAAATAACAGACGACCTAGCCTGGAGCCAGCATTTGAATATCTGACCAACCTCACAACTCAGGCAGATTACTGGATGGTTGCACAGTTTGTGGGAGTTTAAGTCGACGCTGATCGAAAATTATAGCCGATCTATTACTGTTAAAGCAATCACGTCCGCTATTCAACTATTTCCAAGGGTGTTATCGAAGTTAGACGGAACCAGTAATCACAGATTTAACTGAGCCTCACACATAAAGAAGTTGGCTTCAGTGTAAGTAGTAGCGTTACCATGTACCAACAATTCGTCACCTGTTAACTTTTGTCTGCGTACCACTGTCAAACGGCCAAACTCTATCTTTTGAAGAATTCCTTTACTGCAGCTACGCAAACTACTAAGGAAAAGGGGTCGTTAATTAGTAATTTATAGCAGGCTAGAGGAGTGAAGAACGGACTGCTCTTTTAGCAAGAGAGCTTTTCAAAAATTAAATCTGGTCATTGACAAGAGATGTCAGAACTTGAAAGAGAAGAAATCGACTCCTGTCATCCAGAAGTCAAAATGATAGACGGAAGCCAGTCATCATTACAGACAGTTCTAGTCACAGTTAGCATCGAGAAGCCCGCAGCCAAAAATATTAAACGAGTGCGTTTCAACAGCTTGGTCGAAGTAAAATTTATTCCTAAATGCAAGAGTGAAAAAAAGAGAAAGGAAAAATTGCAAAAAGAAGGCAAAGAAAAGACTGAGTGCTTGAAAGCTACCACAAAGAAAACAGATCATGAAACCCAGGCTCGTAGAAAAGACGTTGATGTTAAGGGTGAGTTAGACCTTTGTGCGCAGAAGGTTACCATCGCAACAGAAACTTCTTCTAAGATTGAAATGAGGAACTCGTCCACGATGAAAACTCCTCAAAGTTTTGAAGAAAACGCCGAGACGGGATTAAATCTAGACAAGAAACGAAGTGCTGCGACGGCGAAACGCGTGTTAAACCGGAAAACCACAAATAAGAAGACAAAAGCTGGTAGAGGCTTGACTCGGCTGAATGGCTGTGCTGTTAAATCGCGAGTGACAGTTCGTGAGAGTTACGCAACAAATAAAGTAACGCTCGGTGGTGATTATAACGGGAAAACTTTACGATTAAGTCCAACTACTTTTTCAGTTGCATCAAACATTCATTTTAGCGAGTCTCCAGCTCGGAATACCAAGAGAAAGAATATCCAAGAATTTGGATCCGACAGGGAACTTTGGCGATTGGAAAAACAAACTGCGAAGTTTTGCGAGGAAGCTGCAGCACTGATTGCTCAGGTGACAGAAAATACCGCTGACTTGCAATCACATTTGAAAGTTCCACCAAATACTGCCCAACTGGGTGGAAATCACGGACAAACTTTACCAACAGAACACATCAAGGCTAGTTTTAGAAAACCATCAAATGTCCAAGATCTTTCTCCGTTCGGGAAAACCGCCAGTCGAGATATATTTAGCACAACATGTAAGCCAGTCACCAGGTTGCCGTACATTAAGCACAAGAAACAGCAGAGCATTGAAGGGCTGCGCCAGAGGTCGTACTCTGAACTCTGCTTGCCTCAGTTCCTGTTGTATGACGGGAAAACCACGAGGAGTTCACTTGATGCAACGAATGATTCCAAAGGAGTTGGCACTGGTAAGAAAGCGTCAGGTAAATTTGAGCTATTGCCTAGCCCGGAAGAGGCCAGAAATGGTAACATTGTCATCCACTATTCGTATGGAGCCACAAAGAAGCTGGAATGCTGATTTTAAGGAATTAACCTGTGCGTCACCGACACAGCGGTCAAACGTTGGGTATGCACGAGGGGATGAATTCTGGCCTACCGTGCGCGAATTTCCCGCGCAAAACTTCCATTAAAAAAATAAGAAACAAACCTTAGCTCGCAAAATAAGAAAAAGAAACTTGAAATTTTGGTATAAATCTGCAAAAGGGAACAAAAATAGGAAAAAAAACTCGAGAATTTCGAAAACAAAGCTTATTTAACTACAGGTATCCTGCTGATTTATCATTCTCTTCTGAGGTTTATAAAATTGGTTCTAACAGCCTGAAAGCACATTACCTGGACATTTCAACGTTTGCATATGCGCAGAAGTTTGACCGCTGTGTTTACATAGCGGACACAGCGGTAAAATGGGTGTGCATGCTCCGCCACTAGAACAATTTAAGGACCAATAGAGCGTCTAGGGTTACCGTTATTCCTCTTCTGCAAACAAGGCTGACGCGAGTTTTTCCGCCGAGACGACAAAAAAAAACTTTTCTCCAGGGGACCTGCCTACTCAGGAAGCAATGACAAGAAGCGCTGAAGCGATAACAGATGATACAAACTTTGTACCCATGATACGGATGATCTGGTCTCTAAATTAATACCTGTTACCGCAATAGTTTTTTGTTGAGTGAGATACGTGACGGAGGAGCTTCGACAGAAACTTCTCTGAGAACGGCAACCTTATCTGTTTTCATTTGAGCTCATCCCCTGGCTCACAAATGGAAACAAACAAAACAATGGGAATTTTAAAAATACCGCCATTTTGCTGTAATAGTCTTGCTATGTAAATCTTGTCGTTATCATTCCTTTGCGCACGTAAAATTTCCCTCGCATTACAAGCATGGACACTAATTTGTCGGTCGTTGGTGTTACCTAATATTGGATAGAACGCATGCGCATAAAACAGTTATGACTGGAGATTACAAATTGAACGATTTTTTACAAAAATTAATCTTCAGTTGGCTTTACCTTCAAAATTAAAAAAAAAAGTTCATATTTAAATTTGTTGTCAAACAACTTTGATTTTAAGGCTGTTTAGCAGAACGTGAATGCGACGCATAGGTGCACGATGCTTGAAAAGTCGGTGATACAAAGATATATCTATTCCTTTGGAAGATTTTTATATCTAGAACGTTTACGAAAACCGTATGCTGGTATATTTAATAAAATCATTCAGATTTGCTAAAAAATTCGCAATTGCTGTTGTATTTGGTTATTCAAGAAGAATCGACGGCAGCCAAAAGTGTAAGCAAACGATTGAGAAAAGGTTAACAATTCTGAGCGTTCTTCAGACTTAAACTCAGCGCGGGCCTATTCAGTAGTCTCTAATCTGTGATACTGTTCAAATTGGCACACTGGCCACGTAGTATTTTCCAGCGGCAATATCAAGTGCGTGCCTTAATATAGAAGTCGCTATTGAGGTGAAAAAAAACAACGTAGAGTGGAAGATAGACGTTGGGGTAATGACTGAAAAAAGGTCTACAATCCTCCTTTAACTACAATTGATCGAGAGGGATTAAAGAGCCTTAGCCGTTTCGCCTTCCGCTCGCTCTTATAGAGTAGCTCCTTATCGGTAAAACAACAAACACGAGTTCTGACTGATTTAATATATTTGTCGTCCGCTTTGACAATATTATAAAGCACTTCCTTTTTCGCTGGAAAGGGTTTCGTCGCGCAAGATGCCGACCAGAAGATCAATAATTTCATCAGCAAAAGGCTGCAAGATAAAAAAAATTTGAATTTAGATCGAAATATCTTACAAAATACAGACCGTTTTAATTCCATTTGCTTTCATCAAGTTACAAAATCCAACCCCGCCGCATTTCTAATATCTGTTCACGTGATGCAAACGTGCAGATGGGGGTGAGTGGCTTTGTTTGCGCTTGTGCCAAACCAACCGTGAGATTGGAACAGGTTACTGAGGTGGTGTGTACGTGACGGGGAATGATCACGATAGCTACTCGCTTGTCCTGTCATTTAAGTGAGCATACGGGAAGCCCTAGCGATCGAGAGCTTTAGTTTTCGCATGTCGTTAATACTTCTTGCCGTGTAAGAAAACCTCTACAGAGTTGCGGGAAACTTGGTAAGACTCGTGCACCTCTACCTCTCATCTTTCTCTCTTTGATTTCAGTCAGCTTGGCGCAGGGCGCTCTGTACACCATTGTGATTATTGCTAGCTTTTATTTTACTCCGCTATAAGATTAAAAATTAAAGCGCCCACCCCAGAACGTGCTGCGTCTCCATCGGCTGGTGTTGCCTGATACAATCGCGTGATTATTGTTATGTCCGTGTAAACTGTGTTTTTCGTGGCGAATTCTTTAAATTCTTCATTTAGTCCCCAATTAAGATATTATTAAAAGGAGCCCAAAAAGTAACGACCACCTTGAAGCTTAGGAAATTATGATGCAATAAAACACGAGCCAAACGACATTCTTTCTCCTTTTCAATTTTAAGGCTTAATAGACTCTCGAGCTTCTATCGATAGCTAAAGAACTCCCACTCCACCCTAATGACAATTAGTTTCGTAGGGCAAGCCTGCTCCAATCCTAAAAACAGATTTTGTAAATTGGATACTGGAGCAACTTGAAAGCCTTCAGCGATCTCTGTGGCTCAGTGGAAAGGCATCGGAGCGCGGAATCCGAAGGTCTAAGGTTCAGGGACTCAGAATTTTTTCTTTGCTTCACACAGCTGACAAAACGTAGAACATCTTTCTCATTTTCTTTACTGAGCTCAAAAACTTGCCATCAGAAATGTTGAAAAACGGTGGCCAAGTCGCTGCAACATTTTCAAAGTTTCTTTTCCCTTCATTTCTTGACTCCATGTACTGGTTGTTTTTAAAATCTCCCCATAGGTTTGATACACAGTCCAACGGAGAGGCTATGAGAAGTGGGAAAGATATCAACTGGAGGGTAGTGCTGCTATCAGTGTCACAAAGATTCTCAAGGCCAGTGAACTGAAAAATTTGTAGTCATCAGATAAGAAAACTGAGAGACGCGGTGGCCTAGCGGTTAGCGAGATAGACTCTCAGTCATAAGGGTACAGGTTCGAAACATAGGTCCATAGTGTAATATTCTCGGGGAAGACACTTTACTCTTACTGTACCCCTCTGGTAAGCCATCAAGCCATCCAGACGAAATGCTTAGGGTGGGGAGTCTGCGATGGACTGACAACTCCTCTCGGAGGGGGAGGGGGGGGAAGTAATGATGTTTAAAGTCACTTCACACACTTAGCAGACCAGAATAAACGTTGGCGCCCTGTGGGCCATTAGACTCGAGTGTAGATTTCATCTTTTAGCCTTTCATTTGAAAAAAATTAGCTTTTAGAACGTGAAGTTTAAGGGTTAAACGCTTCCCTTTCGAGGAAAATTTTAATTCTCTTCTCACGAGGTCGAACAGAAGTGTCTCCGTGGCCGCGTTGAGTTCGCGTGAGGTGTGAAGCTGCAAGAAGCTGTTGAGTACATAATCCGTGGTGTAATTGAAAATTGAAGTCAATTAGACAAAACACTGATGTTTTAGAAAGGTTTTGAAGTATATTGGATGTTTCGTCCCGCCCACTGCTACTACATGTACAGATTAGCGTGTGCAGTCAGTGAGGTCAGAGGTTACTCGTGTTTTTTCATCTCTTATCATATACCTCGTCACAGATTGTCCACCAGAAAAATTTTAACCTAAATGTTATAAAGTCATTGTTTTCAATCTGTTTCATCCTTAGCTTTTTTGTTTCGTCTTAATTTTCATAATTATTGCTCCTTTTGCTCTTTTCTTTCTCACCGAGCTTACATTTTGCGCCTCTGTATGATTCCGCTATGAAAAAATTACGAAAGATCTTGTGACGTACGTGATGCGTCTTATAAAAGAGATGATTAATTACACTTATAGCGTGTCTGTTATACACTGGATGCCATTCAAGGTCATGTGCGTGATCTAAAACAACTAATGACATCTGCCACTAAGAATTTGAAAAATGCACTTGACGAGTTTACCCAAGGTAACACTTCCATTCGTCATTTTAATGACTCGCTCTCAGGCCCTTAGATGTTCTGAGTCCCAATAATAGATTTACAATTCAAATAAGACAAAAGAAAGACGGCCGTCTATGTTGTTTTTGTGCACCGATGGGTGGATGAGAAACCTATGCTTTTTCCCCGTCATTTTCATTCTTTTTTTTTCCTGTTTTTGTTTCTTGTTACATCGTTTAAGTGGTAATATCGTTGCATTTAAGTCAACAAAGGCGATAATGTGTCTCGCGTGCCAGTTATATTGCAGTATTAATAAAACTGTCTGATCTGTTCCGCCCCGTTCGAGGTCATCGATCATTTTCATCAATTTACCGACGAATGTGTTGACACTGATATTAAACTGGCAGCACGCAATATGTGCCCGCCAGCAACTCTTTCTTCGCATGTTTTTCACCGAAGCCAATGCGGGAGTGTGCCTGACATGTTCTAGAGAGACTCGGAGTTCGCAAAGTAAAAACGCCTAAAAACTCAGTGAAAAACTCGGTGCAGAAACACCCGAGGACTAGGTGAGTATGCAAAAAAATAAATCATTTATATCATATCTTTGCGCTTATTTCTATACAACTGGTCTCGTTAGGCGATTGAACTGGCCTGTGCGTGTACTATACTTACAAGTTAGGAAAAAGTTTGGCAGACCACATGTCTCGATAGGTTATTTAAAGAACAGAGGGGGTGAGTTTCTGAAGAAACTGTGGCGCTACGTCGTTGGGGTATTAAAAGATAATCTAGTTTATCAACTGAGTTGATAATGCAGATCGGCTTCCGTTAAGAGTTTCGGGCTGAAGTTTCGAAAGTCGGCCCTTCGTCAGCCCTTTTGTCATCTGAGTTGATAAATCTAAAGTTCGCAAAGAATATAAAATGAGCTTCGGTCGCTACGTTCTACCAACCAAACGCATGAAAATGTACGCCGCAGTCTCTACGATAATATAAACAGAAGCGCTTTCAGATGCCCGACGGTGATTTATCGTAGAAAATATTTCATTTCACCTCCCCTTATCGGAGTACTAATCAGTTTTGCAGATCATGAGTGAAGTTTACAGAATGACAACTGAAATTCACCTATGTTGTAGTTCCCAAATCGATATATATTTTACCTCTACGTCAATTATTTTGTTTGCTTAGCTTGGTCCGCGCCGATAGGAAAGTCCCTCGCCTAAACGACATTCGAGAGAGTGCCAAAACGACCAAAACATACTGTTAACGCTGACGCCCTCCTAACATTGTGCCTCGGGCATGATACATAGATAAACTATGGGAGTCACGCGAAGTGACTGAAAAAAAGAACACCCTCTATAAAAGAAAAAAAGTAATTTCAGTTGTGCTTTTGCTTTGCCTTTTCACGTCTGGCTCAAGTATACCCATTTGCTCTACAGAATGGATTCTTTTTTTTTTCAATTCAGGCACGTGCCCGAGTGAGAGAAAGAGATTGTTCATTTCTTCTGGAAACTTGCTTGTTCGATGTAAATGGGTGATTTCCTTTTTCTTCGAATTCTAGAATAATTTGCTTGCAAGGCGTTTCAATCGCGCTTTAGGCAGTTGTTCGGCGCTAGCACAATCATTACTCGTGCGTTGTTAGACTGGACATTTGTCTTTTAATGATACGCCAAACTTTGTTTCAAACAAAAAACCTGCCAAATTGTACAACGGGTGAAAGCAAGATTGCTGCTCTTTAAACGAGACAAAGAAAACTAATAAAAAACCCAGCGGGAAGACTACGTCGGACTAATTTGCTCTACAGAAATTCAATCTGCATTTTGAATATCTTTTGGTAACCCTTTTCCGAAGGGCAATTGAAGGTACAGAGATTTTGTTGGTCTAACATTAAAGACTGGTAGCAAAAGAAAACAAGAATGTCGGCTTAAATTCTATATCTAGAACTGCACACTGGGTATCGCCATTGAGAAAGGGTTATTTTATTGTCTGTTTTCCTATCTAAAAAACGTGTTCAGACAGGGCCTCCCCGTTTGATCTTTGTTTAGTCTGAGGTCATAAAAGGGAAAAAATAACCTCGAAAGTCTGCACGCAATGGATCGAGACGAAAACTTTTTTTAGTTTCTTCTGGGTGTCGAAAGCTGATAGCCACTCGTCGCAGTCAGTGTTCATTTGCTACCAATCAAAATCATCCGTAAGCGTAGAGTTTCGTTGAATTTGACCTGGAAGAGCGAAATAATCCAAAAAGGAACATACAGTATTTCCTTTCTGGTTTCCTGAAGGAAGTACTTGAGATGTCATTGGCAGCTTTCGCCCGCTGAATCCTGCATGCAGCGTCCCACCATCATGTCAATTCATGTCGTATGCGCTTTGCTGAGCACGAATTTGTAAAAAGTCACATTGACATGTTAGGTTAATGGCAAATGTATTCTTCAAACATATTTGAACAGTTCGTAATGGGAGCTGATTGCGGTTAGCGGCAATATTTATATTGTTTCAAGCAATGAGTGGAAAACGGTGAGACAATATTTGTACAAACGTTCAGTTCATTTAACGATGCCAATTTGCTAATTTCAAGGCAATTAGTTTGGGGCCATTTTTATGCATGGAAACTTTTAAATTCAGATTGACTGAAAATTCTGATAATTCTCAAATGAAGCCTAAATATGGTCCGTTTTTAACACGCTTTGAGCTTTTCCTTGATCTTAAACTCCTTTTCCTCTTGGAGATGACAGAAATTTTACGCTAATGTTAGAAAAGCTTCATTTCATAAATTGAATCTTACCTCGAAGCTTTACAACTTGTAACTGAGATTGGGAACGAAATTAATCTTTTTGTTTCTCAGTAATAAGGCTCTTTTCACTCTTGATCCAAAATATTAAAACAAACTTAGAACAACATCAATTGAATTAGAAAATGCAATACGATATCATGTAATCACTGCATGACGTAAGAGTTTCGAAAAAGGATCGGTCGAGATGTGTTTTGATCGAATATTGTTTGAGTTCATCCCCCGAAACTGTTCCATACAGAATTTTCATCACGATTCTCAAGATTAGTATTAAAATTTCAAATTGTTCTTATAAGGTTGCGAAGTGTTGATGAAAATTCGTCTCCCGCAGGTTTTTTTAACACTGTCAACAATACACCTTTACATAAACAAAAGCGGTCCAACACGGCCGGAGGGTAAATTTGGACCAATAACAAAACGAGTTACGTGGACTCTCAAGGAACATCGCGCGAGCGTTCCATATCAGTCGGTTAACACATGTAAATTAAATCACTCTTGCGGTTTGCTCCGATCTGCTTCAGTTATTCTCGCGGAAAAGGGCTTTGTTCGTTGAGTACATCAATGCATTATACGCCTCTCTCGAAACTCGTAGGATAATCTGCGGCGACTTAGCGAATTTTCAGTCTACAATTGTCGACGACAGGTAAGCCCGTAATGTTGTACTACAAGTGTCGTTTCTTTGCGCCACCGAAAACCGTTTTGTCTCAAGAATTGAGACTGCGCCGTTAATTGATTTTCTTTTCCGACGATTTTAATACGCCTTTGTTCTGCTCTGAAAGGAATACAAACTGAGGTATATTATGCGATAATTCAAGTTTAGAAAAGTGAGATTAACTGTTGCCTGATCGATATATGCTCTCTCTCTCTCTCTCAACAGAATCGCGGCTTGAATGAATGGTTCGAGACTCCGATGAACTTTCAAGATCTTTATTATGAGTGCAGTATTTCATCAAGCGGTGCTCGATGGCGACACGACAAAAGTAAAGTTTATATTGAAATATGGGCAAGGAATACGGGTGAATCAGCCGAATAAATATGGACTAACCGCATTGCAGCAAGCTTGTAGAGATGGAAATTTAGCTTTAGCAAACTTTCTCTTAGAGCGAGGGGCGGATTTGAGTTTTGTGGATTCAGAAGGCCGCACGGCGCTACATCTCGCCTCAGAACAAGGCCATTTGGACATTGTTAGCTTGTTAGTGAATTCAGCTTGCGCCGATGTAAATGCAAGAAACGGAAATGGGCAAAAAGCGGTCGATGTTGCGAAAAGCGATCAAGTGCGAGCCCTACTTTCGCAAGCGATACTGTCCGAAAGTTTCAAGCAGAAATGTTCAGTCACCTATGGCTTAGACGAGGGTGCAGGTTACAACTTTAAAAATGTACCAGGCTGGAGGTATTCTATTTCGAGCACGTCTACAGACTCTGGTGTGTCTGAGGATTCTAGTTACAGCCACGATAGTGGTAACGATTCCAGATACTCCAGTAGACATTACCCTGCTGTAAGCTGTAATTACAGCAATACGGAGCAAACTGATCATTACGCTTCTGGTGAATGTTCACCGCGCTTTTACCGTGACCAGAGATTTGATAAAGAAGAGATGATTTACGCCCGGCGAGTCGAGGAACCCGCTAATCACGCTATGCTGACAAAAAGTCACTCATTCAACGGCGGCCGACACGAGTATGTTGTGAAACCAGGTAACGCGAGAAGAACAGAAGGAAAGCAGAGCAGGGGGTTTTGTGGCGATGAATCACCAGCGCAGTATCGAAGGCAACATAAACTTCGTAAAGACCCGACAAGGCGAAAAACGGTTACTTTTGGCGAAAGTGAATCGTACACCATCGCCCCTCGTGAAGAACAACGGTATCTGAAGAGCTGTTCTCTCACACGGCCGCCAATTTCAAGTAGTAATCGGCAGCCTTTCCCCGAATCTTGGCGACACGCCACAACTACTGAGGCGAAAGCTTACAGTAGTCGCTCGATCTATCGAGAAGGCAGGGTAACTAACGACCTCGAAAAACATCAATCCGAGGACAAAATTGAAAATCCTCGCAAAGAGGGAAAATTAAAAAAGCACATTCTACCTGGCTTCTTAGAAAAATACGTTCATTAGACATCCACACATGTTGTTCGAAATGCATAAATTATGCACGAAGCGTCCACAAGTTCTAATTTATCAGCTTTGATATTTTGCTCGGAAAATGATCTTTTTTGCCAAAGGAAAAACGTTGTACATAGTTGATCTCGAAGACATATGGTATATTGTACAATAATCTGAGGAAACTATATATATATATTGTTATATTTTCCGACATGATCATAATTCATTGAATTTTGATATTTTAAATTTCGTAGTTTGGAATTTAAATCTTCGATGATACATATCTATTTATATGAGTGATGTAAACATTATGTATCCAGCCGTACATTTATTTAATAATTTCCAACTTTTAATTATTTCAGTAGGTTTATCGTCGATTTTCATTTATTGAATCGTTTTTTTTCCTTCCATTTTTTGGGCTATTTATGAAATTTATCTAATATTCCTCATTCGTACCTTGTTGTATAGCTTTGAGGTGTTAACGTAACTTTTAATTTCATTCAATAACAATACTTTTAGAATCCTACTCTAGTATAGTTGTATTTTTATTTTAGAATCAATGGCGTTTCGACTTGTTTCTGTCGCAAAAATAAATGCATAACCGTGATATTCAAGGTTTTGCAAATGAATGATTTATTTTGATGCGTATTACGGTACTCTGCTGTTTTGGCTACCAAACCACAACTAATGGAACTATCAATCGATTTGGAGTCGCTCCAAAGAAATTTCTAGTATAATTTTGTTTCCCTTTTGATGTCATTTCTAGATTTTTTGTTCCTGTTTTGCTTTTAAGCGCTCTTTTTTTTTAAATAACCAGCGAAAGAGTTGAAATTTGTCATAGAAATACTCAACTCTTTTCGTTAGAGCCACACCATATCGTTCTAATCTTAGTAGCTAACTACTAGTCTGGTTACAACTGCGCTAGAAAGTAAAAACCGGCCTTCGTTTTCATGCAACTAAACTGATTTTTAACCTGTAAACCAACTATCTTTGAGTCATTTTCTTAAATCAAGTTAGTGAACCTTGGGATTGTGCATTTTAGTCTTACTTTGTGGCAAGTTTTTCTCGTTTCGATAAGCCTGAGTTGAAAAGAGTGACCGCGTTCATGCATGGCCAAATTTTCTCACGAGTCCAAAGTTTCAAGGGTGTTTACTTCGCTTCGTTTCCTGTGTTTTATGCAAATAAATTTGAAGACAAAGAGAACTCTCTTTGATTAATCGCGAAAGCAAACACTCCTTTCCGCCTTAAATTTACCGACAGAAAATAAATGAACTAAACAAACTGACGCGGTTTGCCTTCTTTGATCAAAACAGCCACTGCTGATAAGCTCAAGTCTAGTTTTACCATAAAAGCATTCTGGTGATAAAAGCGTTTTATCATATGATCCAAACCTGATACTCTTATCGGCTAACTCTCCTATCATGTGAAACTGTGCGCCTTACTCTTGCAGCTTCTAGAATTTTTAAAACATTATCCAACAAAGTTATGACGAAATATAAAATTATCGGCTATAGGGTGGTGTCTTCAATCAATAAAAACAAGAAATGTCCAATTTACTCGAAAGTAAAATGAAGAATGTGCAATAGCCAATTGCTAATTACATTTTTTGGACTTGACCAAAAGGGCTCAGGATAGTTACAAGGTATCTTGTTTTGCATATAAACCAAAGTGAAAAAAAATCTGTCGCGTTAATGTTGGTGGGTGGATTGGCCATTCAGGCCTCTACACTCCACTGCCCTCTTGAGTTGTCTTCCGATCTTTACTCGTGATAGATCCTTGACTGCATCAAAAGGGAAAGCCATTTGAAGTAAAGAAGGAAATTACGTAATAGCCGGCACTGATTAGCTGCGCACTTTTTCGTGACATTGAACTGTGCAACCCATGTGTTCCGCAGCATGTGATTTTCATCTTGGTCACGATCTTGACGTTATTTATAGCTCTTGCTTTAAAAAATACTTCAGTTTACGTTTACAGAACCGCTGGAGTACCCGCTTGCCAACTTGTTTAAACATATAAATTGCATTTACACAGCGCATTCTCCATATCATTAGGGTCTAATGCGCTGTGCAACAATCTGCGGGGGACTTTATTGAGTAATTTACACTTTTTTAAAAGAAATTTTGTAGGTACTGTACATCCCCAATTTGGGACTTTTTGAAAACAACATCAGACCACCCTACCGTAAAATACGTTCCTCACTCTCAGCGTCCCCTGCTTACCAGAAGAGAGAAGGTGCAAGAGACGCAGCCTACGGATTACCGTTCTTATCCGAGAAGGCTAAAACGTCTGACCACTTGCAGATGTCATAGCAACAGGTGCACTCTCTCCTCAGTTATTTTAATTAGGACCCTGAGTGTTGGTCCGGTCAGGGGACGTACTGGCAAATTTGCGCCATAAAACCTGAGCTAACCTAAATGCAGTTTGGTGTCCTGCTGAATGTAATCGTTTGATCGGTCGTGGAGTAAAATTTAAATCGGGGCGAGAGTTCCTGACGGAGTAAGACTGGGGCAGACCCTCGCGCCCATTGCCTCTGTTACCGACCCAGATCTCCTTCTTACGCACGATACAGTTTGGAATTTAGTTCTGTTTATAGCTGTCCAATCAGATGTTAAGTAAGGAAAGAAAGAAATAACTACGCACATGAGAAAATCATCAACTCTCGTTTCCTTTCTTAAACATAATCCATCAATCTTGTTTTTGTGAGGTGTCGAATGCAATCTCTGAGACCGCTCGAAAATGTGCCGGCCGTCGCAGATCGTTGATTGAACTGACTTTGAGTTCTGTGCCGCTGAATTGGCTTCAATCTCTGAGAAGTGGTTTAAGGATGATCACCTCGATTATAAAATGTTCTTCATCGCTGAAAAATTTATCCAACATACTATTATAACCATAGAGAGGAAGCTAATTTTAGGTTCGTGTCATGTAAGATTAGGGGGAGGTGGTCGGAGCTGAATTCAACCAAGGAAGTTTCCATACAAATTAAAAAATAAACAGACATGTAAGATAAAAATATTATATCAAAAGTAAAGGAAAGGAGGCCAAACAAACCAAGTAATAAAAAGAATGACCAAAATTATGGTATGTTTATATTCACTACTTTGGTAAATGATACTTTTAGCCCCAAACGTACTGTCTTACTTGTGGAACAAAGTAACAGACTCGTACCCAGTCGTTACTTGTTTTTTCTACCTACAAAGGAGTCTGGGAAGAATATCGGGGTGCGCCTTAGAAGGAGGGAGATGCAACGCGAGCTCGACAAATCAATCCCATCGGACAAAGTGATCTGTTTTTAAAAATATGATTTTCCCCAATTAGAAAGAATATATAAATAATTAAGTGCAACGATCAAGGAAGATCAGTTGATGAAAACCAAAAAATTGGACAGTTAATCGTTCCTCGATACTACTAAAATATATACTGTACCTTTTACCGATTAGAGAATATATCAGTGCTTCCAAAGAAGTAGATAGTTCAGTTTCAAATTCAAACTTTCCCCAACAATCATCGTTTCACAGTAACCATGACTGATATTTTATTCATTTTGTGGAAACCGCAAGAAAATCAGTTGCTATAGTACTCAGAAATAAGTAATGAATAAAAACGCCGAGGGACTCTTGATCAAAGAACAAACAAAATCGCCACAATCGATCGGAAAGTAAGCTTCACCCTTCAGCTGAATTTTATCGACCACCCAGATCATGATACCTTTACACAAAGAGTTCGTTTTGTAGTTCTTGTCTTTGTAAATGTGAAAACAAAGCAGTAAATGGTTGCATGAACTTTATCTGAAAGGACAAGACATGGCGTGGAGAACATTTCGAGATGTTTATTCTGAGGACAACAATTTTCTTATAGGAGAGGACTTCATCACTGATCGTCTTCGTCGAGAAGCAAGACAGCTTCATCTCAGCAAATTTAAAACAACCCGCCGTGAGGCACATTTTGCCAGATACAGAAACTCTTTTCTGAAGTGCGACATGGAGCGAACGAACGATCGAATTGAGCAGGAGAGGCAATTGAGGTCTGCAGAAATGGAGAGAGAACGAGTGGTTTTTGTGAAGCAAGCTGAAAGACGAAGAAAAATAGTCCCTCGAAAATTAAGTGATAACAATTCAAAGACTGAAAAACTAGGAAGCATGGATGCACCTGATGAAGGGGATGGGGCTAAAAGTCTTCAAAATCACAGCCGGATTGTACGCCAAAGTAATCAGGGTTTTAGACAGAGCATAATAAGCCAGAGCGCGTCACGCGCGTCAAGTTTTGCAGGAAAACGCGATTTGGGGAAGGAGATTGAACAAACTGCGGCGATAAACGGCCGTCTTGAAGTAAGATCTGTGATGAGCATCGAGAATGAGAAATCTATTTTGAATCATGAAGACACCGTTGATGAGGAGACGAACTCTGATCAAATCAATAATTCAGAAAATGCTGAATCTGAGAAAAAGGGAGGATCTGAAAAGGAGAATCCACCTGTTTTGCCTGGGTCAGAATCAGGATCGGAACAAAATTTAACAATCACGTCGGCTCGAAGCCCTACACCAAAAACACGGAATGCAAGAGCCTCGCTTTTGAACCGAAGGAAGTCTAGCAGTGCAAAACTTCCACCGGCGGTGACCGTGAAGAAAATAAAAACCAAATCTGCACACGAAAGATGGATTTGGGGAGAGTTTGACAAAATTATGAAGGGCTTCGCAGATTTTTTACAGATAGAGCACAAATACGTGCGAGTCAATATAAAGCAAGAAGCTGCTATGGAAAAGGATGTTCGGACCAAACCAGCACAAAAGATATCTCTTAATTCAATGCAGACTCTCAGCCCACTGTTCTTTCGTTACGGAGTGTCGGATCAAATAGCTTTTCGCTTTTAAACGGTGGTGGTTTCAAAAATTTTTTCGACAGTGTTGCATTGTGGGCTGGTTTCTGTAGCTGTTGAGCGGTACATACAAGCTGCTGACTTAAAGCACCTAATTAGCCACAAAGCGGCAGCAATACCACGTCCATATTTGCTTTGTCATCGACCTTTCCATGGACATTAAAATGGACTCACTAGAGCGGTCAAATTTAACGATAGCTTATGATCCGGCCCTCATTATTATTAGCACTGCAAAACGCGCGTTTCTACGCGCGGAAAGATTAAGAAGAGTCGGGGAGAGCTTCAATTTGCTGGGGGTCTGGAAATCATCATCAGTGCCAGGCCCCTTGAAGACCCCTCACGACTAGCGTCTCTCAAGGCCACATACTGGTTGGCCCGTGCCGAAGCGCTAACGAGGAAGGCCTGTTTGTTCAATGACTTTTATGTGTTTTTCGCGCCACGCATTTTAAGTAAGGTGTGCTGAGGGAACCAAACCGCAAATTCTGAAATGTCTATTATGTTTTTGCTTTCGGGTTGCGAACTGAAGGGTACCCCTGTCAGTACTTTAAGGGGGGATTCTACCTGAAATTAGCTCAAAATATTGTTTTTTTGTTTTCTTCAGAAATGCGAGGTTCAACTATTCGACTTTACACTGACGATCGTTTTTACCGAAAAATTTTAAAATATAAATGAGAAATTACGTTAGAAAAGAAGAGGTATCTAAATAGAAATCTCGTTTCCATGGCAACCAAAACAGCATTTTTTGTTTCTTACTTGTTTACCAGCCTGTTTGGAGCTCAAAATATGTCAAACAAGCCCGAAACGCCCCTTAGAATCCTTGTGCTGTCTTACATGAAGGGGAAAATAAGAAATTGAAAGAGTAACACTGGAGACGAGTGAGAGATTTTTGTGTGAAAGTTGTCACAGTGTATTGCGAAATATTGAACTCCTTTTGTCTCTTTTGTGCTGGAATGACTGGAAAGAAGAAAAGAACCGTTTACAGGAAAACTAGGAAAAGAAAGGGGCATGGAGGAGATCGTAAAAAAGCGCAATTACTGAAGAAAAGCGGTTGCAACAGGAAGAGTGAACCAAACGAACCGACCCCAGGAACTTCGCACGATCAGTCTGATCTGTCAGATTTTGGCGAAGAAAGCGATCAGCTTCCTAGTTCTTCAAGGAAGAAGATGAGATTCCAGAGCTCAGAAGATGAGTCTTCTTCAAGTTCTGATGAAAACAAAAAAGTTTTCGAGGTAGCTGAGGTAGAAAAAGGATACAGGCTCGTTGATCTAAAGAGCTTCTCTTCTGTGCTCTCAACTTTACACAAATGCGAAGAAGGTGAGAAAAATATCACACATCATAAATATGCTTTTCAGCCCCTTGAACCTAAAGAAAAACGATAGTTAGAATTATTTGCAGAAAAGGAGTTTTATTATTGTTTAATCATTTTTTCTGATCTTTCTTCACTGCAACACTTGTACACATTTATGGAGGTGTGAACTAATGCTCCAACATTGTGGTTCTGTTTGGTTCAGTAACTATAGCTAATAGCATCCTTTTCCGTCATGTTTTTAATATAGGAGACCTTACTATTGAAGAAAATACCGCTAGCCGTTATGGACTGATGTCAGATCTCTCCATTCACTGCAATTCTTGTGATGAAAGTACTCCTTGGCAGACATCACCCAACCTTGCCAAGAAAGGCAAATCATTTGATGTCAACCAGAGAGCTGTCTACCACTCAATAGAAACTGGAAGTGGCTACGACGGACTCTCTTCTTTCTGTGCGATAATGAACATGCCTTGTTTGTCAAGAGCTGCTTACTACAAGCAAGTTGATGTAATTTTGGAAGCACTGGAAAGTGAAGCAAAAGAAGAACTAAAAGGTGCAGGCCAAAGGCTCCGAAAGCTAATCATGGAGGAAAATGGCATCTCAGACAGCACCACAATAATTGATGCTGCTGTTAGCTTTGATGGCACTTGGGCCAAAAGAGGTTTCACATCACTAACAGGTGTTGTTTTCGTCATCTCAATTGACACAGGAGAAGTTTTAGACTATCACGTGATGTCTAAATCTTGCCGTAAGTGCTCCCTAAAGAACTCACAATGTGAAGGGAATGTGGAAGAGTTTGAAGAATGGAGGAGGGAGCATGTTGCATCTGGAGATTGTGACATCAACTTCGAAGGAAGTTCACCTGCTATGGAAGCAGAAGGAGCTTCTGTTCTTTGGAATAGATCCATCGAACTTCATAACATGAGGTACAAATGGATGGTGTCAGACGGGGACAGTAAGGCCTTTAACACTGTTCAACATGCCTATGATGACTGTGAAGTTATTAAACTGGATTGTGTAGGCCATGTGCAGAAAAGGATGGGCAAACATTTAATGAATTTGAAGGCATGCAGTAAGGGTAAACTTGCTGATGGAAAACCTATAGGAGGGCGTGGCCGGCTTACAGAAGGAAAGATCAAGCAGCTTCAAAGGTACTATGGCCTAGCAATCCGGCAAAACACCTTGACCAAGGCAAATCCCTCTGAACGGGAGGTTGACATTGCAGTTTATGCTATGAAAAAAAATATTATTGCCATTCTCCATCACTGTGTAAATTCAACTGACAATGCTAAACAACACCGCTTCTGTCCACCAGGTGATTCATCATGGTGCAAATGGCAACAGGACCAGGCAACAGGAACCAGTACCTACAAAGGAGATGACTGTTTGCCCGAAGTCTTCGTGGAGACTCTAAAACCCACATTTGTGTCATTAAGTGACAGTAAACTTTTAGAAAGATGTGTACGAGGAAAAACCCAGAACCCAAATGAAAGCATCAACGCAATGGTTTGGGTCCGGTGTCCCAAACATAAACACCATGGAGTGAAAGTTGTCCGGTGTGCTGCTGCGTCTGCAGTCTGCCACTTCCACAGAGGTGCAGAAAGCAGAGAAAGATTGATGGAAAGGCTTTCAATTCCTGGAGGTGCATTTACTGAGGATGCATTTCGACTAAGAGATAATGCAAGGCTTCGGAAAGCTGATAAGCAGGCAACGGCCAAGGAGAAGAAGCGCCGGCAGGGATTGCAGCTTATCCGTACTCAAAGAGAAGCGGCTCTTCGTGAAAAAGAAGATGTTTCATATGAAGCTGGGGCATTCTAACTCTTGCTCTTGCCTATCCTAATTATATTTGAACTTATGGCTACTCATTGACTTCATAATTTGAATACAGGAGGTGTTTAATTTTAAAATCTTGTAACTTTAGGCCTTTTTTTCTCAAAACGTATTTTTTAATACTTGAGAAAAGATTACTCAAGAAGTATGAGAGCTATGGACCTGAAATTTTTAGGGATTGCTGATCTAATTGAGTTATTTGGGATGAGTGAAGGAAAATGCCATAGAGGTCTTTCTAAAGAAATGATTAAACAAATAGTGATCATGTGTTAGATGTGTAACTTGACACCAGTGCTGTGATGTCAAATTTAAAAAATTCTTGAAATCCTTCACTCATCCCAACAAGTATTCAATATTCTTTAGAATAACAGCAAAATATTGGTATTTCATTGAAACAGTTTCTAACAATCTTTACTCAAGTACATATAGGTGAGACACTACAAGTTGTTAATTGAAATGACCGGTGTCAGGTTACATTTGCTGCAGGTGTGACATAACACCTTTTTTTGAAAAATATAGTTCATAAGCTTTCCAGTGATATATAGTTTTAGATAGTTGTGACCAAAACTTAAATTCCTACAATTATTTGAAAAAATGCACTTTTTTTAGGTAGAATCCCCCCTTAAGTGATTCATTAGATGGTTGCTGACTTATTTTGAGCAGTGTTGCACCGCTAGTAGCATCGCTTATTTTAAGTTGATCGTTTTGCACGAGATCGCTGGCCTATTTAATAAGAGCTGATACCATCCGAAGAGTTCTGCTGAGTTGTCCCTCTAATACGGGTGCGGAGTGCTTTTTGGATACCGGTGAATTCTATGGCGCTATTCCTTGCAAAAAAAAAATTTATTTCGGAGGCTTACCATCCAGGACAGGCAGGCGTTATTTTTTTGCTTTTTTAGGTGAGTGCAAGTACGTGCGAGGCGAAATCAAAAGCACGCGTGAGAGGAGGGCGCAAAATAGAGAAACTTTCCTCATCTAGCAGTGACTTGCCCTTGGCGTTCGCCTCACGTGTCTCTGTTAGCCAGGAAACCTGGCCTGTTCTGTAGGCTACGAAAGAAGAGATATTAAATTCTTATTAATCTAACCAGAAAAAAATCAAAGCACAATTGTCGCTGTTTAACTCATAAGTAAACAAAAGCTGATGGTCAAAGCGTTCACTTTTCAGCAGAGGTAATTCTTGCTTTCGACACTAAACGTACACGTGTAGTCTTTCCCCTCTAAGCTGGTATCCAGTTCACTTCTCACAACGGTTTTCAGTTGCTTAGCAACAAATGGCTTGACTTTTTCGTTGACCAACCGCGTGTGCATTAATTATAAACAGATCAGTCTCTCGGCGGTAAACAATAAAAGCTCACAACCACAACTATAGTTAATAATTCATTCAAGCATAAAGCTTCTTTGTCCGTCGAATCTTTGAAGCTTTCAGCGAGTTTAGAGTACAATTCTACGAGTTACTTTCGAGTACGTTTGTATACAGAGCAATGTGATTACGTATTTTTGAGCCGCATCCGGATTCTTCATGGTTTAATTGCGTTTACCGTTGAATGCTTCAGTATGGTATAGAATTAATCATCAAAGTTTATATTAACAGAGGCAAACACTCAGCAGTGGCAAATACCGTGGAAACAAAATTAGCTCTGTCACAACACACTGATACTGGCGAACCAAGGATGGATTTAGACTTACGCGGCTCTACAATTTCTACGTCTCCGGCGAGAATAACGAACAGTTCTAGGGCGAGATCAGAGCCTTTTAGAACTCATGATACTCACTCAATGTTGGGCTCACCGCCAAATTCACGGTGGACTAAATCTTGTCGCTCGGAGCTTGACATGACAGTTATGAACGAACACAACCGGGAGAGATTGGTCGAAGCGTTTTTGCCTGATTTGAGAAAGAATCACACTCGTATGGGTTACATACATCGAGTGCAACCGTTTAATTTGAATCAGGAGAAGTTAAGAACAGTTCAAATCCGTGCAAAAACTGCGTCTTACAACAGGGATCTTCGCGAGCATTCAAACATTTCCTTAGGTCGAGGCAGAAAGGCGGCGAACAGTACAACTCCTCGACCTAAATGGGCTGTCAAGCCTATTCCGATGAACTCTTCCAATGACAGGCTTTGCCCCGATATTCCTCCGCAAACGGTAGCGTTTGTCAAGCGTCATCAATGGAATTACAGTGATGGAAGATCATTTCTAGACAGACCTTTACCGAAGAGGTCACCTGACAAGTAGTTAAGCACTCGTATTTCCCGGAAGGGTTTTTAAATGGAGGTGTTACGATATCAGAAGCGGAGAGGTGATAAGACAAGAAATAATTTTCGAATGACACAGAGAAGGGGTTGCTAAGACTTGACGGTATCAATCGCTGATAGCTTCGATTCATATTGGAGACTATGGAATGCATTAAAAATTCACGGGTTCTCTAGACAACTTTTCCTTGCCTTTAAAAAATGAAAATGAGCCGTGATTTTACTCCAAACTGACACAAATAGAGCCTTATATTGGAGCAAACGTAAAATGATCAAGACTTGACACTTTTAAATTAATGTCCGGAATAAATATGTACAATTGTAGCATGCTTACATTTCTCCTATTTATTTTGGCACTTGATAACGTTGCTAAGTATTAAAATATACTCTTTATGATCACATGTGTTATTTTATGGCTTATAACTAATCCCACAGCGTTCTCGTCAAAGCTTTATGATGACCTGCTTTGCTTTGTTAAAACACAATTAGTACTCTAAATTTTTTCTTTCTTCGTTGCTCTAGCGCTGTTATTCGCGGCAATAAGGAAAATAAGAAGATGGAGAAAACTTTCAGTGAAAAAGGAAACACAACACGGAATTTTCAAACTCTTTCCAAATCCTAAAAATAGGGGGAGCGGGAAGGAGGAATTTGGGGGGATCTCATGGTTTTTAAGATAACAGAGGGGCGCAAGGCTTGTTGAGCTCTTCTCCCCGCTTGAACTCGACTTGAATTTGATTGAAGGACTAGTGGCGGGGGGGGGGGGGGGCGGTCGGAGAATTTTGGGGGGTATCACATGGTTTACAGGGGCAACGCAAGGAGGATCAGCCTCCAACAAAGTTTAATAAAGGGGGAAGGACTTCAAAAAGCTGCCTGCCAACAGAGTAGGATCATAAGAACTGTCTAAAGAGCCGTAAGGGGGATCAGGTACATTTTATTGTGACGCGACCAAAATCCTCCAACTTCCCCTCCCTTCCCCCTTCGCTGAACTAACTGATGATGACTTCCCTTTTGGTTATCGAAACATCAGTCACCATTTGCAGGATTATTCTCGACCGGATTATCCAAAGCTACACGTTTTTAAACGAGGTCAAACATTTTCAGTACAAACTGAACAGGGGCCAAAAACGTGGTCGGTGGGAGAGAGAGGGGGCGGGTGATGGGTGGGTTTCTAAGATGTAAGTGATTTCCCTCTTTGACTGCTTATTCAGTTACTTAAACCTTTATCCCTCAAGAGTGACAAGCATCTCATTTCTCCTTACAATATCACAACCTGGATCAATCATAAAGGTCAGGAGAATAAAAGAAAAGATCATGAACTAAAGAAGCTCTTGATTGCTGAACAAATTCTTTTTGTTAGCACCTCAGGAATTGTATACAGTGTGGAGAATATGCATACTGATATCAAGGTGTAATTCAAATACGAACAAGTCCCTGGTATAAGACCCTTCCCTGCCTCCATGGAAAATTCTTCGCTCGCCCCCGTCAGCAGATAGATGATAAATTGTAATACCCTAAGCTTCGAGAAAAAGCAGATTACTCTTTGAAAAAAGATTTCAGACGTGACAGAGAAGCCTTACGTCAAAGTCTGTCTGCACGTACTTTGTGTTTTTCGAAGGAACGTTTTCACGGGTCAACGGCCTGCGGTCACCTATCTTAACACGCTTGAAATAACTGTTGATGCCAAACTATATATTTGTTTTAAATTGTTCTTTTAAATTGTTAATTACCGAAACAAAATAATCTATCTATACGAATAAATAAGTGTATATACCTTTTGATAACTGACAGATGTTTTTTTGCATGATCTCTTCCTTAGAGACGTGACTTGAAAATTAAAATCCACTTTTTGGTTGTCAATGGGAAATGAATTGGAATGGAACGAGTTACCCACATCAAATCCATACTTTTAATTTGTTTTTAAACTTAAAAATTATGTGTCAAGATTAACATAAATAATACTTGAATATATGACTATATATATATACACATATATTTACGCAAGTTTCTTGCATGTGGGTTAGCATATGAAGTTAAGGAAAAAGGCTGTGGCTCATAATTTTATTGTATTACCAATCATTTCAATCACCATACGTATATTTTTGTACAGAGCGCGTTTCAAATAAATTCGAACGAGAACTCAGTAGTTTGTTTTCTTTAGATTTTAAGCTTCTTTTTTCATGTATACAGCTGTGTATGATCTGAATAATTTATAATTTTAAGTTCAGTCATAGTCGAGTTCCTCTCCAAATGCCTTTTTAGCTGAAATTATTATTATTGTACATGTCGCGAATTCTGTCCGAAGAAGCTCGTTTTGTTCTTGAATTTTTTCTGGGTCGTCTGATCGATTCTGGATGATCCTTTGTCTCGCTTAAACACTGCTCGAGTTTCATGAACCTCGGATCCTCAAGGCATTTTTGAGTTTTTTCTCGAGAGACTCTGAGCATTTCTGGTAAACTCGGCTGTTTTCGAAGCGGTGGCTTTCTCTTTGAAGACCCTAACGGTTCCCTAAGTATTCCCTCGTTTCCGTGAATTGGTGGCAATTGATGTCGATCCGGCGTGTCGCTCGCGTGTACATCGACGTGTTTATTTCCAGATATTTTTCTCCTAGGACTTGACAACGGCTTTGCGCTGCCTTTCTGCGATGGCCTATTTTGCACCGCTAATCGAACAAGAGTTATTGCCTTTTCCCAACGTCCTTTTGCTTTATCATTTCCAACTAATTCCCCGCTTGGATTTGTGCGACACGCTTCTAAATTCGAAGCTACGATATTTGATCTTCCTCGCGTATCTATCGGGGGTAACTGTTCGCCATTATCGACATTTTGTTGAACCTGTTTGACGCCTTCTTGTCCATTTAGCGTTCGGGGTCGTTCTTCTGACGCCGAAACCTGCTTTGTGGCAAATTCAAGCTGTCTATAAGTCATGTATTTATCTTGCCTGAATTGATGTTTAGATAACTCGTCCAAGCGCGTGCTGAGTGCTCGATCTTCGTAGGCATTTTCCTTGAGTATTGCATTTCCAACCTTGTTCTTCAGCCTCATTTCTCCTGTCTTGCTGATGCGAATAAGCGGGTATCTTGATGAACTAACACTCATATTGAAATAATGTCTTTAACAGCCACTAAAACAGCCTCAATTCTTTAACCACATTTCCGTGCTTTTTGGTCTTTTAAGAATCAACACCCTGTCTGAAATATTTCCAATTCTAGCCGGTCTTAGTGCGTTTTATGAATTGCTTGACTACTTGTTACGAAACTTGATCCGTTTTCCTCAGGGCTCTTGAAACAAAACCACACCGTTACATCAATTCGACCAAATTCACCACTTCAGGGCGTTCTTAAAATTTTTGCATTTCCTCCGATCAGGTGGCTTAATCAACTTTGTTTGATAAACATCTACAAAGACTCTAATTACACAGCGCGAGCGATTTAATTGACGAATACTCGCTTTGCATAAACTTTCATAGCATAATTAGAATTTGTAAAATCTTGCAATTTAGCAGGTCCCGGTGGAATTCAATGGATTAATAAAGAAACGCATTAAGAACTCTTAAGGACGCTTAATTCTGCCATTCACCGCTTTAGGAAGCTTCAAAGTAAAGCGAATTGTTTGAAACACAAAGGTTTTTGGATGACTGTTACAATTTTTGAAGATGAGTTTCATCGACATAAGAGTTCTTATTCTGACGCATTTATCGATTCACCTGTCACTCTTGTTTGTTTGTGGCTAAGTGTAAATTTTTTCATTAACACCTTTTATGACGCCAAAATGAATTAATTTGTTTACAAAGGTTTAGCGAGGAGTGAACAGACTTAATGGCGCAAATATTGCGCTGGGAATCCCAAAGATATAGTGCATGCTGTTAAAATTTTAGAAGATTTATCAGTCATAAAGCCTAAAACATAAAAACGTAAATTTGTTCGCTTGGTGATGCTAACTGCGCGGAATTTTTGTTTGTTGATAAACTGCAAGGACGAATTCCCGGGCCCTGCGGTTCGCGTGTGCAGGGGGTCAAAAGCGTATTTACAGACTGCGAACCTGCGATAGGATATGGATCTGACGATTTGCGAGCTGTTACTTAGTTGGACGATTTCAAAACAAACTGCTCTAACTGCTGCATGATGCGGCCTAAAGAAATTCGACTCGCAAACCTCTTATGCCCTGGGGCACGGATGTTGCAAAAACCCATCGACTAAAAATGTTTTGTTATTTTTTTAATTTGAACTTAAGCTCAAAAGCCGCAGCATTGTGGCATTAACTACTGTAAGATAACGAGCGCAATAGCGCACGAAAGTCAGTTGTTGCTTTTTACAGTTTTCTCAACGGTAAAAATTGAAGATGAAAACATCTGACATCTGTCGTTTATTCTAGTCATGTGAATAATTAATAACATGCCATAGCCATGATAACATCGACATATTCTCTAGCCATTAGACTACCAGCCATCCCTTACAGGTGAAAAATTAAATAAAATAAATAATGTTAGCGCGTTGTGCGAACTAATCTATGCGCTTCACTCCCGGAATTTCGCGCGGCGCGCCAAAATTTTTTCTTCACTGATTTTGTGACTCGTGACTCAGTAAAGTACTGATCATTCGTCAACCGTTGATATGAATTGAATTTGATAGTATTCAGATTTGACAAGTACGGAAGGAAATTTTTTCAGCGTCTCCTCTAAGATTTCAAGTGCGGTTAACACTATAACAGAAAGTTGCCAACCAAAACTTTAAAAATAAAACTAGAGAAAAGAAAGGTGTAATATTCACGAATAACACTTACAGTTGCTGCTGAGTTTACTTTTTGCTGCACTGTAAGATACGATGTTGAACTGTGCACTGAACTATTGCCTCCAACGAGCGAAACGAACCAACTAAGCTCTGTAACTATTTACGGTGGCCAATTTACGCTATCAACTCAGTTGGGTAAAATTTCCGCACAGCCCCATACTACATTATGCATTCAGTTCTTGGATAGAGAAAACAATGACAAAAACAATACATTTCCACTGGGAAAAAAGATTTGTTTACAGTAGTATGGAGCGGTACGGAAATTTTACCCTCAATTTGACACGACTAAATCACCCTGTTATACTCTCCCACCGACGCAGAATTACAAGAATTACAATTTACGCGATAAACTGAAAAAATTTTTGATGTTCAAGATTAGACGAAATCGGATTCTATTTCCAGTCATCCTTTTTCTTTTTCTCCATTCAACTAAATAAAACTCATTTACGTAAGAGGCCTTTGACTCTTTAAATGGATGACCTTTACTTTACTCAAAAGGATCCTTATCGAGCGCTGTAAACGAAATACTCATATTTTTGCGTGAGAAGTCCAAGGTTAACCCACTCCACTTCTTTGTACGACCATCCGAAAATCTTTTACAGTCGAGATAACAAAATTCAAGACATTCAAACCATCGTAAGTGTCAAGTGACCCGCGAAATATTGAAAATTATACTGATAAAAAAACTGAAAGAAATTAATCCGGATGTAACGATTCTAACGACTATATTTTCAGCCGTAATTTACACTTACATTAGTACGACCAAGAGAGAGATTACAATCTCTTGGCACAACTTAGGAGCTGATAAAATGCTTAGAGGTTCTTAAAAAGCAACAAGATTGAATTGAAGACTAATTCCGAGTCCATCTGGAGCCATACAAGACGCACCTTGCTGTTTATTCACTGCTACGAGGAACTCGCTTTAATTTCACGGTAGACGAAACGCATGGACTGACCTAGACTATTTCCGCCCAATCAAGAGAAATTTGTGGTGCAGTTGTTTTCTCGTGACGCCGTTCTACGCTTTTTTGGAGATTGCATTTTAAAAACATATGTTGAAATCCGTACATTCGCCTTTCATTTCCACCTTTCTCTATGAATAATTTATTCTGCTAGAAAGCAAGCGACCGAGACCGAAGAATCAGTTTGCCAATTGACATATGTCTTCATCAGCTGCATTCCTCTGACCAAATTTATCACGAAAACAAAAGCCATCGCCGTTCGTAAACAAAGTGTTTTCCATATATTTCTTTAGAGAAGCTGTTAATAAAAGTACAGTGTTTACAAACACAAAGTAATAAACTATACCGTATTTGCATATGAAATCCGCTCCATTATGAACTGGCAAATAACTGTTCACATTGTGGACTTTTGAGGCCAACTATCCAATAACAGGACAATGGAACATCCTGCTAGGTAAGTCTTGAGACAAAAACATATGAGCACCCTTTGAAAGGCTTTTTCTGTATTTACTTTAGAGCTGATGGCTTAAAATCTTCTTGGAGACGTTTGCCATCTCATGTCTCTCAACACTGAAGTATTAAAATCTAACCTTGTTACAATGCGGTGAACTTGAAGTGTCGTGTCGACTCAGTAGCAGTGATTAAATTAGCGCAAGCGGTAATAGAGGTCGTCAGTAGATAACCTAGATGTTTTTCTACATTGATGGGCATGGTCGGATCGTGTCACCGAGGAGACTCAGCTAAAACAACACGGAAATCTAGCTAAGAAGTAGAGTTTCGACAAAAGGCACATGATTTAGCGGAAAAGGCAAGTGAACACCAAAATGACGCCATACAGTTTCATCTTACGGTCAGTGTGTCTAACGAATCAATTAGTCCTCTTCATTAAGGGATAAGTCTATAGCATACGTCGTTACAAACGTTTCGGGAAGGTTTTAAGCGTGGATTTCCGATGTGTTAGTTTTCGGTGGCGAGTGGAGGAGTGTAAACGTGAAGACCAAAGTGTTATGGTCACGGAATCGAAGAAGTAATCTGCTGCACGGAGGTCTGCAAAGAGGCGATTAAAATACCACGGATTATCGACGATACAAACACAAATCGGGTTATTTACACGTCTTATTTAATTACTAAAAGTTATGGACTTTGAAGCCGCAAGAAGAAATGCAGACGATAGACTTACTCAGGAGCTCACCAGGATCCGCAACCTTCCTAAGCAAAGCAAAATCAAAATAGCTAACAAATACGGCTTGAAACATGCGAGTCACACAAATGCAGGTCTGCTAAAATCACTCGAGATTGACTTGAATGTTATATCAAGAGAGCAGAGAAGAGTAGCGAATGAATGCAATAAAAGACAGAGAGAATTCACGGAAGTTCAAAGGAAATCTTTGTCAAAGTTTCTTCCTTCCATTGCACAGGAAGATGGGGGAGAAGGGAAATCAACCGTACAAGGAAAGACTCAAAGACAACGAAAGACCACAACTGTTATTGATCAGACACCCATGTGGTTGAAAGGTCGAAAGGAGTCCATCTGTGAACTGAAAAGAGAAATGCTTCTGGATATGACGGCACGAAGCAAAGAGAAGACATATCAGATTATTTCGAAGAACAACAAAAAGACTTCCATCGGAGCACCGTTGCCCCCAATTCGGGATATTGAAGTCGAGGTTGATAGGGAAGCTTTGATTACTCGATTGAATCGTCAACGCAAAAATGCTTTTGCGGGAAGTTGTTTTCCATTTTTGCTGGCAGAAAACCAGGAATATAACAGAGAGGGAGTTAAATATCCAAGAAAAAAGCCTTATCAAGATCAACGAGAACCGTGTTTGCCATCAAACCACGCTCAGGATAATGAACAAGACGATTTTCGAAAAAGAACGTTTAGAGGAACAGTATATGAAAAGATTCTTAAGATTCCTGATCCTTCTAAGATTCCTCATTTAGATCCTAGAGACCCTAAACTTTATCATGTCGTCATGAAAGCGCGAAAAAGAAAGGTATCCAAGTTGGAACAAGCTGATCATGTTGTAGCTCGCAAAAACACCGTGCCCACGAGGCACTGGAAATGATGACGACGATTTCTACAGCCAAAATGGTTTTTTATTGAGTCAATTGAATATTAACACGACATATCTGCTCTATTTTGCTTAAAGTTACACGCGGCTGGAAAATCAATTATTCAAGGATTTAGCCTCAGTGTTTGTTTTACGAGGAAGTCGTTCACGGTTTGTTTGGATAGTCTGCAAGGGCGCCAAAGAAGTGAAAGGACATCCGTTTTTAACATTGCAAATGCATCGTATTTCTTTTTTCCTTTTTTTTTTCCTTCTTATATAAATCAGATGGAGATTTGAACTAATTGTTTTTCTTAAAGTTATCAGGATCAACGAGGAAGGAAAGATGATGACAATAAAAAATTCAAATATCAAAGGTTTTAAACTAAAAAAAAAATACTGCGAAGTTGTAGTGGACGGTTTACATATTGGATCCAAAATATGGTTACTGTAACATATTTCTTTTAGCGCAAGGAAATTTGATCAGGAACCTGTGCGGCCACTAATTTGTTTTCGGTGAAATTTAACCCAAACGCTTCACTGATGTTGTTTATTGGGAAAACAGTTGTGTTTTATTTGTCTTTTGAAAATGCGTAGTTAGCTTTTATCATATCTCAACAATCAAAAGTTTTTTATACGCTTCTTTTGGAGGAAAAGATTTGCGACGAAAGCTTTGTACTTTTGATAGGCTCGCAACGCGTATTAACTGAACCCGCGCCGTTTTGCTTAGGCGGTTGATTCTCGAAGGAAGTGAACATGTGTCGTGAAAAGGAAGTGTTTTGCGCCTGAATTAGCCTTTCCGCATCATCTTTCAACATATAGTGAGCTGAGCAGAAAAGAGAGACCAATTGGGTCTGTAATCATGCAAGTGATTAACAAAATCGGATGACCGCGAAGCAGTCATGTTAACTCGGCGGAATGCGAGACAAAAGCGCGCGCAAATGACGCGTTCTCTCCACTTACACAGGTATGACGTGTTAACTGTCCCTTTAACTGCCCTATTGCACCGTCCAATTACAAACATAACGCGTAATCTGCCCTATTAGTGTCTAAATTAAATCGGGCTGGTGATATTCAGTTACGTTCCAGAATTTTGTTATAGTTTTGATTAATAATGGTAAAAGGAACGATTGGAATACAATCATACGAGTGATAAACAAAATCGAGTAAATAAGTGTTATCAACTGAGTTGATAACGTAAATTGGCCCCAGGGTTTAAAGGCTGACGTTGCGAGCGTTGGCCCTTCGTCAGGGCTACAGGGCTAACGCTCTGGCGAAGGGCTGACGCTTTCCCAGTTAACAGCTCACTGTGCTCCACAGACAGGATAGCAGAGGCAGCGGAGCGTTTTGGAACGTTGGAGATTTTATCTTAATGAAGGGCATATAAAGGCATACAGCTGAACGCTTACCCTTACGGATATTTCCAAAATCTCCTTTGCAAAGTTTGTTGAAACAAGCAACTCCGAATCCCTTTGTAATTTTTAACGCCGTCCAGTGTGTGCGAAATGACAAAAGGGAACTGAAATAAATCCTCCTTCTAGATCGTATCACTTAGACAAGTGCGATCCTGAGGAAACAACAATTTATACTGCGGTAACGACGGAGTTTCCGGATCAAAACGTGTGGGTAATTTTATGTGTTATTTTGGGGGAGGAAGGTTCGACCTTGGAAGGGGCCTCCAATCTCCCGCTGTTTTTGGCCTTTGTTATGATTAAGATTTAGCCAAGTTCTTCGGGTAACAAATAGCTTGTCTCTTTGTAAATATCGAAAGTTTATTCTTTAAGGCCAGTTTATAATCTCTTGTTGAGGCCTAGGATTGATGACACCGGCATACATTGGTCATACACACTGATAAATAATATAAACACGAAATTATGACAATGATTACATTATTCTTACGTCCAAATTGATCCAAAAATGAAAATATGAAGTTTAAGATAAATTTTTTAAAGATTTGATGACTGATGTAAAATTGATTCCATTGCAGTTCAAGCAAAGTTGCATTTAATTTACTGCAGTGATGGTAGCCATACAATGATTTACCACCAAGGTACCCGTGATAAACTCACTGCGTACGCTGTCTCAATTATCTTTGCTTCGACTTATTGTTTATCTTACATTTAACTTGGCAGGTTTTGAGATATCTATCACTGCAGGAACTGCAGAGCATTTCTCTTCCGAGTTTCCTTCGTGAAGCAAATTCTTTTGATAACGCTCCAACTGTTTGGACAAAGACAACCTCTTTCTTTCTTCCTGAGTTCGAAACCCTTTGTAAGTCGCCATATTGAATACGGGAGTGATATAAGCATCCTTGTTGACTAATAGATAAGGCAGATATAAGCTAGGCGGTATGGTCCGTCTTTCCACAGAGGGAATCCTTTTAGTCAATCTTATCGTGCTATCGTCACCGTGAAATGAGTTTGTTTGGACTGCTTCGACAGAATGCACCCTTGTCAATCGTAAAACCTTGCGCGATTGCAATCTTTCCTGATCATAAAACCTTTGGGACGTTCTCTTTTCTTCTATCAGCGATGTATCAGTGTCTTTCACCCTGTCCTTAAAACAAAGTCTGTAGGGTATTTTCTCATCGATCTTTCCTTTACTTATGGCGTCTGATTGTTGCTTGTGGCCAAACTTCATGCCTGAATCCATGATTACATGACAGTAGTTTTGTTCAGTGCTGCCCACATCTCGCGCTAAAAGACAGCGGTGTTGTTTCTCGATTGTTCATTAAAGTAATCCTGTAGTTAAAAGTCAATGACGTTTGTTTTGTTTTTCACAAGATATTTCCTTAGTCCGGCAGTGCATTTCATTGGTCGAGAAAAGATCATTGACAATTAGGCATATCCAAATACTAATTGGTTTTCAGGTATAATATATATCATAACGATTACAATGCCTAGAAAGTTCTCCCATATGATAGACATAAAGCTTTGCTGTCTTCATTAAATTTTTCTGATTTCCCTAATCGCTAAACGACCTGCTTTTACCTTTCTTTCGGCTTGGAAGAGAGTCACAAACTTAGCTGCCAAAACGGAAACAGAAAATGGCTGGATTTCGGTGTAAAGTAGCTGTAAAGTGTAAACATGCAAGTTAAAAGAGACATCGTTTACAATTGATTTAAATAATAGGTAAACGAAGAGGATATTAGAAGCCGTAAAGGAAAGAATAAACACAACGCTTTTTCATAATTTTTAATAATTGGTCTTACGATAAGCCAGACTTTTTTCTTCGCCATATTTATGGAATTCCTTAACAGTTAACTAAAGTACTATGTATTGATTTTTCAACAAAGCGTAAGAGAAAATAAAATAATTCTTGACACTATTGATAAGAACAGAAATCCAGTCTTTTAAGAAACAATGACGGTCACCATAACCTTTATTTGATGTAAAGAACTGACAAACAACACTGCTTAGTGAAGATTTAATAAACATTACGAGTCTATAAAAAGGGAGCGTTTTCAGGGTGGAAAACTGTGTACACGAATCCAGTAACTTGACAATGCCATGAAGGTTTCTAACTTTTGCATGACAAAAAGCTAAGATTAAAGAAACTCAAGTGCTTTTCAATGCTTTCTTTTGTCTAAGCAGTTCAGAAGTATTTGCACAGTCGGTCAATCACGTTTTTACGTTGAACCCGTTGGGAATATCAGGGACCAAATACTTATTCTTTTGTACTAGTACTGGGTCAACATATTCACAGAGTTTTAACCGACAAATGCTGCTCAGTTTTGTTATAAGACCCTTCACATTTACTTTTTGAGGCACAAGTCCCGTTTCTCTCATTGGCGGTAACTCCCATTGTCTTAATAAATCGCGACGAACTGATTCTCTATACCAACAACATCGGTTACCACAGAAAGGGTCAGTAAATAAAGTAAATATAATTGAACCTGGCGAGACCAACTTGAAAAGCATTGATGATGCAAATTAAAGACTCAGTGATGTTTCAACAGAGAAGCTTTATACTCTCTGAGGTAACATCTTTGTTGAAGGCAGTCCAGTTAAAAGCGTTGATACTCTAAATCAAAAAAATTTTATCATGCTTACATGACAGAAGAGGTTTCAGAAAGAGGCTTCTAAGATTATAAAAGGTCCACACTTTTCCTCATATTTTGATAACTTTAACTGATTCCCTTATTGCCATGATCAAGTCGAGCTAGTTTGAAATGCTCTGTAAAATGTAAATATGTGTTTCCTTGTGGAGAAAGATCAAAGTTTCCACTTCATGTAATATAACCTCCGTCGAAGAAAAAATAGTTTGCTATCACAAAAGTTTCAGATATAAGTCAGTTAAAGCAATTTCAAAAGAAAATAGAGGCATTTCCCTTTTCTTTACACAATTTACTGCTGCCGTGTGATATCAGATGATTTGAGTCTCACTCTTCAAGCAAATAACTTTAATTGTTGATCCATCTTTCCAGAGTTATACGACTTGGAACACAACTGTAGCTGCGTATTTTACTCTTGAAGATCCTTTACTGAAAATTCTTGAACACTTCAAATTTTCGCTTTGATTCTTGGAGACTCCAAGGCGAAAAGTTGTTTGATCACATTCTTTTCTTTAATCGCCTACGTCTTGTGTACATCAAATACTGAAGCCTGTTTCCATGATCAGTTCATCTGTGTTATCATCGTCAAGCTCCGAGTTCTTCTGAGCTCTTTCTATATATTACGAAAGTCTTTGATTTACAACGTTTAAACCTGTCAACTTGGGTAACTTTAATTTTAGAGACTGTGAATCCGTCTTGTTTCCAAGCTCGCTGCACTCACTATTAGCGAATCTGTCCTCCTCCTCCTCTTGTCTGTGGCTTTTAAGCGCTAAAGAGCAATCATGGCGATATGGTTTGCCCTTATAGTCTTCAACAGCACGGCCACTGTTAGTCATATGTACCTCATTCGATGTCAGCTCTCTGTTCCCAGTGTTGCACATACCCCTGTAAGCTTCGGGGTTTGTTATGCTCGGAAGTTCATAAATCGGCGGGAAAAGGAGTCGGTTGACTGAGTTATTTGGACGTACTGTGACCTCTTCTTCCTGGCGTTCACTAAATGGCGCAATGTCTCGCCAGGAACACATTTGTCTCTGACGATTCTTTTGAAGACGTTCCAGTTTTTTCGGTTCAATTTTCCCGTAAGGGATGCAATCACAAAGACGGTCGCTCCTCTTCTTGTTTCGCATAGCTCTTTTAGAAATACAGATATCCAAGTACTTCTTAATTTATCTGTTTTCAAGCTTTGGTTTAGCGGCCTCTTCCTTGCAACAATGCTCAGCGTGCGCCGTAACCTAACCGCAGTACAACACGTACGTTATTGAGATTTTCACTTAATACGCGTTCAGTGGAAGTTTTCTGGTTCAACTCTTGAAATCAGTGTAAAATACGAAGAAGTATAGTCTTTTTATGACGCGTTTATCCGCCTACGAACTTTGCAAAAAAGCCTTGGAACTCTCTGATGTAATCAGTATACCAGTTCTTTGTACAATAGATTTCTGGCTGTTTCGTTAACAATTACGTACTGACGAGATTTGAATTACGTCTTTGAAGTAACTCAATCACTTCGGTTAAAGTCTTCACTTCCGAGTTGCCATCCAAATCTTCCAATCATCTCATTCTAGGATGCCACTATGCATTCGTGCAGTGGATAACATCAATTTGGTGTCATGTTTTTTAAGTGGAATATTAGTTGTTTGCACGGTATTGTCTATACTTTCCCTAAGAACCGCATAGAAGTGGAAATTTAAGACCGCAATTGTTCATCGTGCGTTGATTGAATTACCCACTAATCCCACGTGGGTGATGCTATTTGCATTGTTGATTTGTTGAGCGGGTTACTATGGAAACCGGGCCTGTCTGAATTACATTAAACTTAATTGTGCAGAAAATTTTACGAGCGAAAGAGTTTACAAATATACTTGTTTTACTGTAAAGTAATAGGTAACTCGATGTAACTCACGTAAGTGAAAACTTAAGCAGAGTCAAAACATAAAACCAGATTAGCTTAGTTTGAAATCACACGCCCGTGTGCTCAAATTGTTAGTTAACAAATATGAAATGAATTTAACATGGAGGCGACGTTTTCAAATGGTGATGGATGATTTGTCTCAATGAAAACCTTAACTCTCGCAGATGAATTTTCAAACAATTTCAAGTCCGATAGTTCGAGGGCGAAAATGCATTTCACGCTTTTAGCAGTGTATTTAAAATTGGATTTAAAATTAATATTTTTTTTCCAAATAAAAAAATATAAAGACATTATTTTAAATGATTTTGTAACTAAACAACGAAAAGTTTCCTCGTTAGAATTCACATGACAGCGATTGCAATCACATGGTTTAAGGCTTAAGCTTATTTTAATTTTAAATCTAAACACTTTTCTGTCGAAAATAGGGATGAATAATAAAACTTAAAAAGAATAATGGATAGAAATACAATATTGTACGAATTTTAAAAGGAAAAGACTGCGAGGCTTGCGATTAGGAAATTTTCAAGGAAACAGTCCTAAGCCGGAAATTTCATATGCAACAAGACTCGAAACTTCGTAATCGTCAGTCTATGGGTGGTTTTCTAAAGGTTTAAATCTCTCTTGTGCTTGAAACATTTTTGTTTTATCCGCCAGAGGTTGTTGGTTATCATGGAAACGTTTTCAGTCGGTGAATGGTCTATCAAATGATTGTTCTCGAACTGACCACAAAGAGAAAACTTCTCTTAACTGTCAAATCTGTCTAAAAAATTAGACTTTCGATTTGAAACAATCTCTTATGGCGTCCACAGACGAAGAAACGCCGGCGAATTTGCAGGATAAACGTAACGACGTCTTTGAAGTTGAGAGCGAAAATTTGCGTGATGAAAACCAGAATGTTGTCACTTCAGGACTAACAAATTTTCGATACTTGGTTGATGCTTACAACACTACTAAGAGGAATGGTTTCACAGCTGATTATCAGCTTGCTGAAGACGTCTGTGGTGATTATTCTGATGCGGAATATGATTCTAATTGTGAAACGCAAGCCGCTAAAAAGGGCGTTGTGGTCAAGGAAGCCGTTTCCTCTGAGGGTGAATCGAGCACCAGTCCTGTGTCTGCCAACCAAACGAGTCGTTCATATTTGTATGAAAAGAACCCGTTATTAGACCAGAGATTTATCCGCCTTATTGAGCAACTTGTGCCTCTAAGAAGAGGGATTCAGGCAGAAAGAAAAGCCACGACAAGAAAGGAAAACTTTTCTGATAAATGCGGCGAGATTTGTTTTAAAGATATCTGCCTTAAAGATACTTGTCGCCTGGTGTTTAAAATAATGAACAGGGGAAGGAGTCCACCGATGGAGTGAAAAATATAATATCGGATTTTCATCGCATATTTTAACAAGGAGAAGGTTTACAGTGTGTGTTTTAAGTTATGGAATGATCATTTGTTATAAACACTTTAATTGAATTTTTTTTTGTACGTTGAAAATTGAAACATGTAACTGATAACAACGTTGATTTTATCAAGTTGGACAAAAACGCCACGAACGAAAGTGCTCGTGAAATTGTAAATTTGAAACACGTAACTATGTTTTTTTTTTTAAATATATGTTTTATCAGATCAACGTCATTGGAAAATTTACGCCTATTTTAAATCGCGTTTATTTTTTTTGCTTTCTGTTTGCGCGTCACTAATTAATTGGATCACTAATTTACACGACCTAAATTTCCATCTTGTTCCTCCTGAATTCTCGACACATTGTGCCTCGGACAGTTTTGACAGCTAAGAAACAATTGCAAAAAGCATTAATTAATCAGTAAGGAGATCCGCGAAGGATAAACAACGTAAAAAGCGGAAAGATTCCAGCCTTTTAACCTTACGATTAGAGAAAATTACACAAATATACAAACGTTGTATCTGAATTTTACATCATGAGTTATAATAAATTTGGTCCTACTGTCTCAACAAATTCTGTTCCTCTGTCTTAGTGGTGTTAATTTTTCTCCCATCAAAAATTTATCGCCGCTTTTGTGTTATTTTTTTAATTGAAAAGCAATTTCCAAACCAATTTGTGTCAACTTTGGCGCTTTTATTTCCTTTTCATTACCTTACTTGTACTACAAGCGTTAATTTTGCTATGTTAGAGTAATTACACATCCAGGTACATAGACAGGGAGTCTACAGTAACATGCTCCGCTGACCATGAGGAACGGGTATACTAATATTGATGAGCCCATGATCATTTTATATGCCTGTCATTTGATAGCACCGTATTACATACTCTTCCTTATTAGCAGTTGGAAAGCAATTCCTGTAATGCTTTCTGCATGAGTTCTTCACGCTGCATTACAACAATTTGTCTGATGTTCCTAAATTTGTTTGAACTAACAGTAGCTAACAGTCTATTGGTGTAAGAGACCGCATCAAGTTTTGAAATCTTGGATCAAGCTTTGCATCCATGAATGAAATCTGACTTTTCGTTGCAGTTGCCTTGGGTGTGTTTAGATGCACACCTGGGGCGAACTTTTCAAGACCAGTTTGTTCTGAACTCAAGAATCCTTTTTGCCTCCTTTCGTTTATTCTATTATCTGGTAAAAGTTGTGCAAATGTCGGTACTGTTATGGCAACTTTGCTGCGTTTTCCAGATCCATTTTCCATTCTTTCCAAATAGTGTAAATACTTCATTTTCTCTCGGTACATTGTCCACCCATTTCGATTTCTTTCCTTGACACAATAATCTTCTTTACATTTTGCAAAGCTCTTGACTCTCTTTAACCTTTTCTCCTTCTCTACGCTTTCGTCAGTTAGTTCAGTGACTTCTACTGCACAGTTTGATGAATCAGGGTGTATGAATCGGAGTATTTTCATGAAAAGGTTCGTGGACTTTTTAAAAGATCGTGGTTTCCTTCGCTTTGGCCAAATTGGCGAAACGTGCACCACCGGCATAGAACTTGATAACTTTTCCATAGTTAAAGATTCTCGCACATGAAAAGGTTCAGTCTTAAGCGAAATTTGAACCTTTTACTGCCCAATCGGTAACGATGCAACTTTCTATTTATTCTGAGAGCATAAAATCGGTTGACGTCAAACCACAGCGTCAATGCCTGCACGTTTTGTTATTCGTTAATCTTTCTTTCAATAGATTATAATCTTTTAATGCCGGTAAATATAACACGTTTCAACGGCTGTCAATTATAAGTAAATATTGATTTCGCGTCTAGAGGTAACACGTACATGTAGTAGAGATGATAGGAACACTCGATTGCACAAACATTGACACCTAAATAGCTCATGATCCTTAAATGAAGTGACCCAACGGCTTTATGGGAAATATTAGTACCATTAAATAATCAATGCTTTGCTTTTCCATTATTCATGGAAAACTTTTGTTTTTGATGATTATTTTCTTCACAAAAGCGTGGATGGCTTCCATTATTTACCATGTGCAACTAATTGATATAATTATGCACATATAAACCCACAAAACCGTAGGCTTTCATCGTTCATCGCTGACGTTTTTCAGGTGTCAAGGTTTTTGCAATCGAGAGTATACCTTTGTCATCCGTATTGGCGATCAGACGTGGTCACTGTGCTGAGACCGATAGCAGAAGTTTGTAATAATTTGCATGGATTCATTGAAAAAGAGTTTTCATTTTGTCAATAGCTTCCTGGCGATCACAAGTTTTGCCTGAGGAGGAACTTTTTGGTCGGAATCTTTTTATAATTTTAAGTTTCATAACACAGGAACATGGTTCGTACAATTACAGCCTCATTTTACCATATGCTTGTACATCTCAATGTTCTTATTAAAACTGGGTCCTAAAAGCTGAGCGACTGGGTAATAATCATAAAGAGATTGTACACTGTTTATATTCTCTTCTATGGATGCATGTATACGTAGGTCAGCTTTCATGTTTAAAAATCTAAAGAACAGGTAAGAAGTGAAGAGCTTGTTCCTGACTCCAAATTTCAAGTAAGGCAAACACTACCCCAGGATTTCATTGAAAAGTCAGTTCTGTTCCCATCTCAAAAGGCCCGTTGTTCCCAGGTTCCATACCCGCAACTGCGGTTTTGCTGATATGACTTCGAACCCAGGTTCCCAGGCCCCAAATAAGGTGGTGCGACAAAAAACAGCCGCGTAAAAGGAAATTAAAACGGACCTTGGGACCAGCGCTCCAGTTTACCAAACAGGAGAACCATTTATTCCCATTTTATATGTCATTCAATAAATGAACGACTTTTGCTGTTTTCATCACATTATGTTGATAAACACAACGTCAATGTCAAACAATGAAATCATTTTATTTCCATCAAGTTTTGGACTTATTGGTTGCATTTCCCGCAGCTTAGAGACGAATTTCTTCCCATGAAAACAAGAGTTAATTGCTAGTGCTTAACTCCTACGAAACATTCTTCCTAAGATGCTAAGGCGTCATGGTTGCAAGCCATTTCTCATGTAACGTCTTCCCACTTAATCCGCTCTGCACCTTGTCTCTTCTGTATCCTCTGTTCTCTTTTGCCCTCCTTGGATTCATGTTTTCGTGGTCGAATTCTCCTTTGTTTGCTGGAGGAACAAGACAAGTCAATAAACGTTGAAAGCGAGGGTCGCTGACTGGGTGTTTTGCATCTTTGTTGCTACTATCCATTTGCGGAAAACTCATCACACCATTTTTTTGTGGAAAAACCACCTCATCCGTTTTGTTGCGTCTAAGTAATAGCGCTGTCTCCCGTTGGAATATCACAGAAGTATAGTAGGTTTGGCTCGATGAATCATTTAAATTCCCTTTACTCGTAACTGTGAGGCTCTGTCTGGGAACCTTACATCTGTCCTCGTCAAATCTGGATTTTCCCCAAGCAGTTTTCTTTCTCTCCGCTCTGTGATAAGCTTCTATTTGAATCTCGAAAATCCGCTCGTGTTTCTTGCGTTGCTCTTCTTGAAAATTTCTGGTGAGATTCACAATACTATTAGCGTCATCCCCACTGTCAACCACTTCCGAAAACAAATCCTTCATGCCCGAATTCATACTTTGCAGAAACCTAAACAGGATCATTTTTTTCCTGACGAAACGCCGAAAAGCAGCTTTCCGGGCTTTGACATATTCAATTCTCTTGTCTGGCGGCCAAATAGGTGCAATATGAGGAATTAGAGGAAATTTTACTTCGTCTGTGCTGTTAAGATGCATTTCAATCATATCTCGCGTTGATTGCATAGACACATTTTCTTAATATACTTTTCTAATACGTGGGAGAGAGATTAATATCCCTTCGCTCCGAAGCCTTTGTTCAAGATCTGCCCAAAAACAATAGCCTCGTTATAAAAATAGTAATTTAACAAAGACCAGAGAGATCAATAAGAATTTACACTTTTGACAACAAGTAATAATTTTTCTAAGAGAGCAGGTTTTAGCCAGTGACGATTTCATCTAGGTTTGTTATCAGTAATCAATGTAATTAATAAAACTAACGAATAAGCTGTTTTGATTGGAGGAAAACAACTTTTAGTTTATGTCAAACTTATTTGGATCAGGAAAAGCAAATAAAACTTTAATAAGATTTCCTTGATAGACGCATTATTCAAAGGCCACTATTTACCTTACCAATAATTACCTCGAACGGCTCAGAGACATGAAGCTGAATAACAAGGACATACTTAAATTTTGCAGTAAAATTGATTATCACCCTGTATTGACCAAGTGGAGAAATTAATGTGTTTCTCGAAAAATAATTGCATATTTCATTTAGCGTCTTGTTATAATGTTGATTTCCTGTCTGTTTCAGGGCTTTGTGAAATTTTTCTTAATTTTCATGATAAAATTAGTTCTGTCAGTTCCGTTCATTGAACTTGTGTCACAGCTCGCCAATGAACAATTGGTTAATTGCCATTTTCTTTGAGCAAAAATGGTGAATCACATTTTGAATAAAATTTGAGAAATTAACAAATTAAATGGTTTGGGGCAAAATTTTTTAAAAACATGAAGTATCATTTTATTGAAAATGAATGACAAAATGTTTATAACATATTATACAATGACAAAATTGCGAATCACATTTTGAATAAAATTTGAGAAATAATCTAGTAGAAAGTACCAATATTATTCTCAGAAAATGGTTTGTGGCAAAATTTTTGAAAACATGAAGTATCCTTTCATAGAATATGAAAGAAAAAAAATATTACCGAAAAGGCATCTTCCCAAAATTATTTGTGTTTCAAGAACTGCATGAGACATTTTAAGCGCATTCATAATTGTAATTCAACTGAGTGAAGTGTAATTTGCAGATTCGAACAAATACGTAGCGTAACTTCGAATTGCAATTACAAGTATGACCAAAATTGCGCGACATGAAGTTCAGTTACCACTTTATTACATGTTCATGTTGATATCGCAAAATTTAATCTTTCAAATACAGGATTTTATGGTCAGTAGAAATATTCTATTGATCCAGCACTGCGTCGGATTGTAAGGAAATGGAAGCGGGAAGAGAACAAGATAAGTTTTGGGGACAAAAGTTGCAAAAAGTAATAAACGTGTTTGTTGTGTTGTTAGTTAAATCTGGTTTAATCCATCTCATTTCGAACCATCCGTTGGCTCCTCAAAACTTTAACAGATATTACAACTGGAATTGAAATTGGACGAGAAATTCTTACTTGGGAGGGGAGGGGAGGGGGTTAAGAGGGGACTGGGAAAGAAGTTCCCCAGTATAATGTTCAAATTATATTTGGTGACTAGAGAATGCTGTTTCCCACGCAACTCTTAAAAAAAGCATCTGAATCAACATAAATTGAAATTTTGCAGCGTAATTTGGTATTATCAACCGAGTTGATATCGAAAATTAGTCACCGTTCAGAGTTTCAAAGCTGACGTTTCGAGCGTTAGCCCTTTGTCAGATTCAAACAAAGGGCTAGCTATCAGTTGATTATACCAAATTACCCTGTTCTATTTTCCCAAAGACACAGCATCGGAGTTTCTTTAGAAACTTACCCCCTTTATTCATTTGAAATTGGGCAAACGCGTTTAACCTCTGCGAGTTCTTTAAAAGAATCTTTTTAAGCGCCCTCGAAAATAGATCCTTGCGGTATTTCGTTACGTTGGTTCGGACGCCCCTGCAGAAATTGAAACAAGAAACTAGGATGGAAAGGAGAGTGGGAAGAGGGAGAGTGGGGGAGGGAGAGGGTGGGGGAGAAGGAGGGTGGGGAAGAGGGAGAGTGGGGGAGGGAGAGGGTGGGGGAGAGGGAGAGTGGGGAAGAGGGAGAATGGGGAAGAGGGAGAGCAATGAACTGTTGGGATGGGAGGGTTCAGTGATAAATAATTAGCTGATGTTGAAAAATTTTGAAAAAATAAATGTAAATCAAGAACTGAATCAAGAAAGAAATAAATAAAATAATTCATTGCAATAAATACCTTAGATAGAGCTGTATTATTACATAATTAAATTTTCTTGAATAAATTAGTTCTGTTATGTTAATGGCATACACACAAAAATTAATTTTTCGAATGAAAGCTGATCATTTTCCTTTCTTCAGTCTTTGCATTCACGATTATTTCTTAAAACTATTTTTATGCAGCATGCATATTGTTTTGTATTATTTGTTTAAGATACAGTAAACGTTTTCTTTGATGTATTTTTAGCACTTCTAAACAGGATGACGTTTACCCTGAATATCTATGTATTTGAATGTAAACTCCGCCCAAATTTATCGCCAAACAATGCCTTAAAAAACAGAGCAGGTTTTTTAATTTAATGACTCAATCATTTGGAACCACCCATTGCTGTTTTCATCAGCTAAAAAAAAAATCAACGATTTTTCTTCCTTATTTTCAAAGAAGCTGATAATATTTCATTCATATCTCGGGAAGATTTTAATCTCTTGGATTATGAGTCGCTAGTCGCTTATTTGTCTGAAAAAAATCGTGATCGCTTTCGTGACAAATCTGCGGTGAAAACACAGAATTACATAATAACTAATTATGTTGCAAATGAAAGCTTGAATGCAGGCGTCATGCAGAGCGCATGCGCAGGTCGCTATTCATCTTTAATGTCAATAGACAACATCTGCAGTTTCAGAAATAGATTTTCTTGTGATGTTTATCGGAAATTACAACGGGAGGACACACACACGAATTTAAACAAAGATTGGCTGTACTTAAACCCGCTTTTCACGCATTTTGCGAAGAAATCTTATTAAGTTCGTGTGTGAGGTAAGTCTAATAATCTGCGAAATTCAGAGATATTGTGATTTCTAAATGTATCAGTGCAAAATCTGTTAACTTTTAAGTGGGATTCTGAATAATGATACATTTTTTAAGCAAAATTGGTCCTATTATTTGAATTTGTATTATTAGCTTCATTAGCGGTTAACAGCTTTCCTCATATTTTCATTTGTTATATTTTCATTTTTAAAAGGAATTTTTGGATAGTTATGGGAAAAAAGAAGACAAAAGGAAAACGAAAAGCATCTCGGAGTGACAAACGCATGCAAAAACTTTACGCTGATGCAATTCAAGAAGTGAAGAAAAGAAATATCAATTTGGACGATCTGCCCGACAAAGATTCTGAGGAAATCGAAGAAGGCAGCGCTGAGCGAGAGAAAGTTAAACCTTCGGCGCAAAAGGCCAAAAAAAATCCTACAGATGTCCTGAGGAAACAAGAGCAATCGAGAAAGCCTAGGGTTTCTCTTTCTGTTCCAGTTTCAAAGCTGGTTCCCTTTAAACCAGACGAGAGAGGATTAGAATTTCCCCGGGATTTTCGCCGCGACTCGAGATCTTCAGAATGGATTCCACGCTCTGTGGGGTTTCCACTGTTTGACCCAGGGGAAGTTTTCAATGGGAGAAGATCGCCCAGCTCTGAATTTAATGGTGAAATCGAGAATATCAGCGTCGTCTCTGACAAAGAAACACCTGCAGCAAGGAATGACTTGAAGGTGGACGAGATTTTACAAGTACTGCCTCTTCGTATTGGTGACGCAGATAGTGAGAATCCTCCAGGGGACAACAAAGTTCGTTCTCATCTTCCACCGATTTATCGACAAGAAATATGGCAAGAGACAATGCGTCAGGCCTCAACAACTTCGCGGTCAATTCCCGCCAAACAAGACTCGTGGAACATAGAACACGCTTCACTGATGGTTGGAAAACAGGAACTTTACACAAGACAAAAATGCAAGACTAGTGTCAGTTTGGCCGAAAGACGCTTTCGACTCCGAACCACAAGTTCAGGGGCAGTTTTATCTTAAATTGAGGATGTGATTTAACTTTAATCAGAGGGTTAAGAACTGGAAAACTTCTCATGAACTGAACTGAAGTCTAAGATAACTAAGGTCTGATACTTCGTTTAACAAAGTCTCGGATGATCGAATTAAGATACATTTTTCAGAACATTTACACCAAAGATTTGGCGTTGGTGCCTAAACTCAGGAAACAGAAATTTTAAGCAACCAGCCGGTGTGCCCGATATACGACATAAACTAGCATCCCACGCTTAACTTGACTGTTCCGTGAACAACGCAATGCAATTCCCATCAAAATCTGCCAATTTGTAACAGAAAAATGAAAATTGTATTGCCGAGATCAACCCCATCACCGAATTCCAGAGCAATTGCTATTCTTTAATTTTTTTCTGAAGAATTATCAAGAGCAGGTTGTTCTACATGGAGTTTTTCAGTCTTCGGCTGCTTGAAGAATCTCAAGTTACGTCAACCAGTGTATTTGCCGAAGTAAACCGTTTCCTCACTTTAATGATGACGTGTGAACGCAAGACAATGAAAGGATTTGAAAAGCATCGCAAATGTTTTACGGCAGCGTAATTTTGTTAGACTCTAATCAAGTTAAGTAACTATCTACGCAGATGACCTAAAAGTTTTAGAAATTGCAGGGAAGAAGCCTGAAAAAAATCAGACTCCAACGGTATTGGAACCCAGGCCTCCCAGTTATTAATTGGGCACCACCACTAACTGAACTATGAAGCCACGCTTTGGAAGTGAGGCAAATTTAAGGGGGTTCTTACTTCCCGTGGAGGAATTTTATCACAATTTCAAACGAAATAAGTTTCATCTGACCTGATGATTAAAAATTTCTGAGTCGATCTTGCTGTTAGCTTAGTCTTGCTGTTAACTTGGTAAAAACATCGTCGTGTTTTTATCATAATTTTGCAACTCTTCCACCATTTTCAAGGCTGTTTAATTCATTTGACAAAGTCAACCCCGGCTATGTCACCTTTCGCAAGTCATTTATTGATATCATAGGAAGAAACAGTCGATTTAGAACGAGTACAGCCAGTTGAGTAGTCTGCTTTTTAAGGGTAAATTAAATGTTTTGCAAATTGCGTGTGGAACCACAATTGTGCCTCTGCCGTGTGAAATAAGGAGTACGTCCAACATGTTGTAATTTGTTGAGCAATTACGAGTAAAGTAAAGATTAAATTTATAACATTAACTGATGTGTGAAATAAAGAAATATTTACTCTCAAGGTAAATACATGTTTGCTCAAAATTCTCTTATCAACTGTATCTTTCTACAAGTCGTCAACTCCAGTATTACTCATCCACCCTTCAACTTCCCCAGTTTGCTTACACAGAGGAAGGGGGAAAAATCCAAAAAGAACGGTTTTCCTTTTCCATGGTCAGAATACTTTTGGATTTAGTTCGGTCTTGACTACAAGGTAAGTTCTTATACAAGGGTAGGAAAATTTTCATCATTACCCTGGTAAGTCGAGAATACTATTGAAAGCTTGAAATATGATCAGGACAAGAACAAATGATAATCTATTAATTTTTGGGTATTATTTGAATTTGTCCGTTTTGTTATAGAGCCAGTAATGGATTGGTAACATTAACCTGATCCACCCATAAGGCTCTTTGATATTCTTAGTATCCGCTCTCATTGGCAGTCGGCTATCAATTAAATATAAATGAGTTACTCTTCCCCCCTCCCCCCCTTGGTACTCTTTTGGCGACGACTGATCCCCTCTCCGTTCCCCCTGAAAACCATGTGATTGCCTAATCCCCCACCCTCCCCTCAAAGGCGGTCCCCAATCAGGTTGGAGAGGAGCTGGAGATACCTTTCCTATCCCTTTCCCATCAATAGCGTTACCGGGATACGAGAAAAATATACCCAAGGCCAGGCCGCTTAGCATCCAATATGGCCACCCGACATTTCGACAAGCTATAACTTTTCCAATGAAGTGATCGCTTTGTTTGAGACCCCTAAATGCTACATAATGTTCATCGGAAGTCTTGTAGCATCCAGATTTTTAGGCCTCATTGCACATTTTGTAGTTACTGTGGTGATATTCCTATCAAAGGTGAGTTTTTACCCAAATCCAAGCAGCTCTATAATGTTTATGTTTGGTTGTTTATTGCACGAGTTTACGGTCATATCATCCCGAGGCTCTTGATGATTCGACTCGGAAACATTTCTTCAAATCACTTTCAGGACGCAAATGTTAGAGCTTGCCTGCCTCTTCAGTATACAGAAAGCGAATTTTCATCTAAGGACAAAGAGTAAGTGTAAAATCCTTTAAAAAGTTGCATTTTAGACAAAATACTCCGTAAAAGTTAGGATAGTGTATCTCCTTGAAATCCCTAAATTCTTATCGGCATCATCAAAATTAGACTATAACCAATCCTTTTAGAATTAATTTCGATTTTTGTAGTATTGTAATTGCGATAGAGGTATATCCTAATTTTAAAATATATTTGTCAAATGTTCAACAGTCCAATTTACTGTTGTGTAGTTAGTTGTCAAGCCTTTGATTTGGAGTGAAGCCGAAGGTGACCATGTTGTGATAGAGACCAGTATCAAGTTAGCATGATAAAAAAGTAATTAACTGAGTTGACAATGTAAATTGGCCATCATAAAGAATTAGAAAGCTGATGTTTCGAGCGTTCGCCCTTCATCAGAGCAACAAAGGGCTAATTAACACTCAAAACGTCAGCTTTTAAACTCTTTATGGTGGCCAATTTACATTGTCAACTCAGTTGATAACACTAAATTACCCTGTTATACTCTCCCAACAACACAGCACCAGTTTCTTTAGAAACTTACCCCTTTATTCATTTGATAACAAAGTAATTTAAATTTGAACAGTAGCAATTTAAGTATTACAATAAGGTCACCCTCAGCCTCACTCCTGTTCAAAGGCTTGGCAACCAAGCAACTGTAAAATGGACTATTAGCAAGTCTTCACCCTTTAACCCCCAAAAGACTAGCATCTAAGTTCTCCTCACATTATCAGACCTGAATCACTCATCATGTTCACAAGAATATAATAAATGATCACCAACTAAAGAATCTCTTGATTGTTAAACAAATTCTCCTTGTCAGTACCTAAGGATTGAGAACAAACAGTATGGAGAATATGCATACAGATGTCAGGGTGTGATGGGTTAATCAACAAGACTTTGTGCTGATGTTTTTTTTTTTTTCCAGATTGATTGTGGGTTTGTCTCTCACTCTGGTGTTTCTTGGCTTAGAGTTTGGTGGATTTATTGGGGGTTGCTCCATGTTTAATGGTACTGCTGGGATTCTCTGTATCCTTTTCGTTGGAAGATGAAATAATTATTTATTCTTTAGTTTATGGCCTGCTCTCTAATTTACTATGGCTCAATGATTAGGTGTTGTTTGAGAAATGAGTCATTGCCACCTTATCTTTCAAACAACAAACTAGGGGCTGGGGAAAAAATGTCTTTGGAACCAATTAGCTTAAAAATTGAAATTCTGAAAACCTCTTTGCAGTAAAGATGTATTTATGTACAGCTCTGGTAATTTTATGGTGAGTTCAATTGTTTGGGTCTGGAATTGCCAAATCATGACTTAGGAACAGGGGGATTGTTTTAGTGGCTGTAGATTCTTCTTAACTAAACGTGAAGCCATTGCAGCTCATTCAAGTGCAGCAATTTCTCTCTCCATGTTTGTTCTTGAGGAATGGGACTGTGATAAGTTTTGGTACATTTTTGGATTCTGTAGGTGAGTGAAACATGACAGTAAATATAATGGTTAGTTGTTTGTGAAAATTATTTATGAATTTGAAATATCAAACATCGGGCAGCTCAAATCTCCAAAGTTTTCCTACAGAAAAATAAATTGAAAAATCAAGTATCCATGTACTTGTAAAATGGTTTAACCCCTAAGAATGACAGCAGCCAATTTCTCTATACAATATCACGCCCTGAATCAAACATTAAGGTCCTGAGAACAAAGGAAATGACCACTAGCTTAAGAGGCTCTTGATTGTTCTACAAATTCTCCTTGTCAGCACCTTAGGAAATGTATAGAGAACAGTATGGAGAATAAGCAAACTAATGTTAGGGTGTAGACGGTAAATTTACTAGTGAAAGCCTTTTTACAGGTTTAACACTACAGTACTCTAATTCAGTAATCGCTGTATTTATGTTATACTTTGATTGTATTTTGCAGTGCTTTCCCGGCTGTTATGGAAACATGTGTTTTGATAAGTGTCTTGATGTTTCGAGCTGACAGATAACTAACAGTTTTTATATATAGTCATTTTTATTAGCCATAGGGAGCAGGTTGCTTTATTCTTCAACCTCTCTTTTCTCTATGATAAAAGACATCCAAGGTTGTAATTATTATGCAAAGATCTACAGGTCAGGCACGGCAGAAGATAGTTTAGTCAGAGGAGAAAATTAAGAAGAATTTATTTAACCCTCACAAAGAGCTTGAGGTTGAACATTTCACCAACAGCAGATTTGTGTCTTTCCACCACCAGCTTTTGTAATGTAATATAGTTTGTTAATATAAAGTTAGTTAGCTAGTTAGTTCCCAGTATTGCTTGACCCACTACTATGACTAATAATAATAATTATATATTTATCAATTAGAGCTTGCAGTTGTGATTAAATAGTTAAAAGTTGTGAATAATAAGTTTATTTGATTCAAGATAGCTTGGCTTTAAATTTACATTTTTTTAGTAAGTTCAACACAAAATGTATCATAACTTGTGGAAAATAAAAAATTCATTTATATCTTGCTCTCAATTATGTTCATACATGTGGGCTGAAAACCAAGCTACTCCTTACATCGAATAAAAATTAGCATCATTATCACAACATTTATCATCTGCTATTCCAGGGAACTTTGTCTTCAGAGTTAAGAGTTCTTTTTGCCTCTTTAAGTAACAGTTGTGAACAGTCCAACATGTGATTGATTTCCAACTCAGCAGGATTAGCATGTGCCTTCCATCTTATTAACCCATTACAGTCTACAAGATAAGCATGTCCCACAATTTCATTCTCCATGATTTTCTTCTTGATGGGCTTTAAGTTACCGCTAAAGAAGAGGTAGTTATCCTGTTAAAATGAAGTGAAAAAAAAAAGGTTAATCAAAAGACCTTGAACATAATTTAGAGCTTTTTTTTCAAAAGTATACACAATCAAACCCGTGGTGAGTGGTCACCCAAAGGGAATAGCAGGTGACCACTTAATACAGTTTGACTGCTTAATACATGTTCCACAGATTAGAGGTATTATAAAAAAATGATAAACAACACTGCTGTATGCCATAATCAACCACTTACTGTACAGAATTACTTTTGAAAAAATACTTACTTTGATTTTGGGAGAGGGTGATTGCTTAAGGCTGCTCCATACAGGTTTGACTGTACCATGTTTCCTCAAATGAGCACCCTCCTCTGAATAAGTACCCAACACCCCTTGGGCCACAAAGTTAAACAAGCACCCCTCTGAAATTAGCACCCTCCTCCCTCACTTTCTTAAAAGTAGATACAAGAGAAACCTGTTTCTACTGCCTCTTTATTTGTAACTTTGTAAGCTTCAACTACAGCAGAATTAGCACAGGATTACAATAATATATGTCCCACTTGATTAAGCACCCTCCTCCTGCTGATGAGCTCCCAACCTTTTAGCCAAAATTTTACATATTAAGCATCCAGGCACTTCATGGTCCAGGCTCATTTTTTCAAAAAATTGCCTTTTGGCAACTTTAATAGTAAAATGGTCACAAAACAAAAAAACAAAAAAAAGATTGCCTTTACCCCCTTCCTCCCCCCCCCTGCCCAAACCCTGTTCTTAAAAAAAGAGACAGTCAAAAACTGCATGTGGCTACTGGTATAACACAATTTTTGTAGCACTGAAAAGAACTGGAGGCTGTTTAATGATGCTAGAAGGAAGTATTGCAGAAGATTTGTCTCACATGCAAAACAGAAAACCTGCTGCATCCCTCACACTTATAAGTACCCAGTTCCACAGGAGAAAGATGATTCAAGAATATTTTGACTAATTGACATTCAGCCAATAATTAAATGGTAACAAAAATAATATTAAAAAATAATAATGAAAACAATAGTAATATAATATTATTTTAAAGGGGTTGGCTTGAAAGCCTTGTGGTTCCCCAATCCTCTTGGCTCTTACAATGATTACCTGTGCTTATTTCAATTTTGACCATTTATTGTTGATAATTTTCTTATTTTATTGCAATTCCATCTTTTGAGACTTTTGCAAAAACATGCAAAAAGGCATTCCGTGTTTTAGGATATTCAGTCATTCTGCAACTTAAGATACTCCACCATTCCATCATTCTATTGAATAACTAAAGGTATCATACTTTGCAGCTTGCTCCCTTTGCCGCAAGGAGGAAGTCACTGATGCAAACAGTAGAATTCACTCTTTTTTAGGAAAAAATTCCTCAAAGCTTTCATATGCAGTTCACATCTTTTGAGATATTTCTGCAAGGAAGGTTTTGATTTAAGATTTTTGCATCTGTGGATGCCACTGTGAAATTATTTTGAGATATTTATTGTCTTGTAGTGTTGTGGCAAGATCTACACAATTATGCTGATTTAAACTGTAAAATTGATTTGGAGGTTCAAAGAAAAAATATTTTTCTTTTAGGTTTTATGATGCGTTGATCACACCTATTGAGTCTAGAAAAAGTTTTGTTATAAATTGTGCACAATCCTGAAATGATTGTGAGATGTTTCTCTTCTGCTGTCTTCAATAGTGTTGCTGCAAGAACTGAAAATATCATGTGCTTGTGGCTTTAAGCCAGAAATCACCAAAGGAGAGAACTCAACTGTGTATCAAGTGTGAATGTCGACCTTTTAAGACACTCCAAAAAAGACAGTAAGTAGCACTGGGAAAACTTGGGTCAAAATTTGGTTAAGATGGGAAATCTATTGTTACACTCACTCACACATCTTGACAACATTAAAATATGTGGCTTTGCCTCCTATAGGTGACAATACACACAAAAATTAACCATGGATTGACAAATATTTCACATTTTTCTTTTAATTTCTTTTTTTTTAATCTATGGTTGCCAATTGGCTTTTTTTGTTAAAATTTTAGTGACCATCTAATTATATTTTCCACTCACCATGGTAAGCAAAATGGTTGCAGCTTGGAGCACTGCTATTATTCAAGGTAATACAGTATGTTTATATATTAGATTAAAAAACTTAACTTTTACAAATCTTACATGTCTGTCTGCAGGCCTTTCTTTCCTTAAATTTTTTTCAATTACTCCTTTAAATGCTTTGAAGAAAAAACCATCTAAAGCACTTATCTGCAAAAAAAAAGAAAAAAATAGAATAAATTACATCATGTTCATGCACTTAAACTATAGCAAACTGACAAAGTACTAAGCAATCATGAAGTTTTCCCGCATTTATACAACATATACACAAGTACGCAATAGCTAATCCCATCTTTCTTGGCTAATCAAAACTGTAATAAAATTATTGAACATGATTGGTTGTTACCAGCCCAATTTGAACACCAATAGGACTGTGTACAGGTTATGGTTGTGACTGGAAAGTGTACACGTCATGCCTGTATAATTTACCAGCATGTGTCATGTGAGTGAGTTTTCACTACCTTTTTCTGCCAGTTAATAATTTTTTTTTGATAATCTTTCTCTGATAGTCAGTTTGTTTCTTAAAATTTTGTTACAGCAAAATGGACTTCACATTGTCCAATTCTGTCTGTATTCACATTCATATTTAAAAAATTGAACAACCACAAAACAGTGGTCCTATTTGATAATACCAACATCAGAGCTCTTAATCCAATTCTACCAGCTTTACAACATCTTTAAAAATGTACTCACAAGATGCTTACCTCATAGTACTGTGCGAGAGGCTCTCCATGAAAGTGTTTCACAAATGGGAGTCTGTACTTGTCACACATAGACTGCGTAAGAATTCAAACTGTGATACAACTGTTCATTTTCACACGAGTAAGCAACTAACCACCAAAAAATTTTTTTTTTCGGTAATAGAAATTTCCTTGTTAAACTGATCATCACAATGAAAGAATTATTGCAATTGAATTAAAACTCACAATTCTACAAGTAGTTAATTAAAGCTCAATTTTTTTACATTCACAACTGCCTTTCTTGGAATCTGGATCAGGGGAGGTTTTTACATCTTCCTGAGAACAACACTACACAGTTGCAATGAAAACCTTAGCCAAGATAGGAAATCCTTTTGGGGATTTTCCTTTTTTTTAAATATTGAGGACCTTTGATAATGCACTAAGAAAAAGCCATGTCATCTAGAGACTCAAACTTGGACAGTGACTGTATCACTCAGAAGCATCCAAAGCTTCTAATCGATCAGAATATAATGCGGAAGTGGAAGAAATTTATTGTGCACCAAAAGCAAAGCCTCAATAAAATGGAGTAAGAGGATCCCTGTAGAAGAACTCAACTGAGAAAGAATTCTATTGGGTTCTTACAAGCTCATCTCAAGGAGGGCACATGCCAAAAAAGCCAAAGATAGAACATAAGGTCAAACATTGTGGTATGTGAGGATTTTAAATCAGATAATTTATCTACATTTGACTAGAAAAAAAGCAGAGGGTGACCCTGTCGGAGTGCTGGTGGAGTTTCATCATAGATGCATTGTGAGAATTTCAACAAAGCTCAGAAAACTAGAGCAAGCAAAAACTAGAAACTAACTAAAGATAAATTAAAGTAACAGAACTTTCCGAGAATGTAGAATCAGTGGCCATAGATTCATTTCATTTAAAAGTGAGTAATGCCACTGACTAACCATAGAATTGAAAGCTAAACTGAAGTATATTTGAGAGCAAAAACTGGCAATAAAGAAGTTAAATCTTGTACGTGTGCATTCTCTGCCTTCTCAGAAACAAGGGTGAAACATAACTGAAATGAATAAAAAGTGGTTAACAGTTGCAAAAGAAAACAGGGACAAAGGAAGAGGGATAAAACTAAGATAAACTCATGCAGGCAGCACATCAGAACAACTGACAGATGATAAACTCCACAGTTGATAACTCTGCCACAGAAGTTACATTCTCAGGCACAATAGTATGCAAAGGCAAGAGATTAAGAGGGGACCAACCCTTGATGTACAAATGCATTACATAGAGACAGAGACCTTCCAATACATTAATTTTTGTTCATGTCATCCTCCAGGATGACAGGAATGACCAAGAAAGAAGGGATTGGGAGAATTGGGAGAATTGGGAGAATTTCCACACTTCCTGAGAACACATTCCTCAAGCTTGAAGAATAAAGGATACCCAGTTGAAATTTTGCAAAAATACATCTCTGAAGTTTATTTTACTGGGAGAGAAAGGTCCATCAAAAGCAGAGAAAAGAGCACATGGAAGAAAATATTGCCTTTTGTAACATGATAGGTTTTACCTTAACCTAAAGAATACAGAGAAATAATAGTTGAGAAATGGCACCTTATTCAAAGCCTAACATGCTCAAGAGCTATATTTAAGGAGCTAGCCTTGTTATGGTATTGAAAAAGGAAAGTCATTAAAAGATATCGTGGTCAGAGGATCTTTAAAAATTAATTTTAAAAAATTACTAAAATAGATGCAACATCAATTTATTTTTAATTTGTTATCAGTAAGATAAGGAGATGTATTTTGTGGAAAAATAATTTTTTGGGATTCATGGCATGTTAAGGAAGCAAAGGATTCTAACCATACCTCTCCATACGCTTTGATCCACAGTAACACCAGTGTTACATGACCTGGAAATTCTTGCTGTAAATCAACTTCTTTCTGAGACAGTGTTCTTGCCTTCAATGCAGGAAAGAGTTGTGAATCCTACCAGTTTAAAATACAGCACAAGTATAAAGTTATGATCATTTTTATTGATGTACATGCTCCATTAAGCCTCCTGTCTCCATAGGATCATAGGATCACTCTCTTACAGAGCCCTCTATAATAAGTCCCCCTCTCTAATGAACCCCCCTCTAATGATTCCCCTCCTTAATAAATCTCTCTTTAATAAGTCCCCCTCTCTAATAAGCCCCCCTATTTGATCCTTATCTCTCTCTGATAATTTCCCCTTTCTTAGAAGCCCCCTCGCCCCCTCTCTAATACATCCCCTCTCAATTAAGCTCCCCTCTCTGATAAATTCCCTTGCTGATGAGCCCCCTCTCTGATCAGTCTCCTTCTCTGGTAATTTCCCCTCTCTGGCAAGTCCCCTCCCTCTCTGATATGTTTCCCTCTCTCAAAAAAAAAAATTTTTAAAAAGTTTCCCTCTCTCTAAAAGGTGTAGTCTAAAAGTTCAAGTTTCTAAGAATCCATTCCTTTCTAACAGTTAATTGATTAATAAACAACAAGTAATAAAGATTAATTAACTAATATCAACTGAAATTATTCAGCAAACTGATGATGAGAATACTCAAAACTATAAGGTTGAAGTTGTTATCTTGATCTAACACCAAATTCTTATAAACAGTTTACAAGGAAATTCATCGCAGCTAGAGGGGAGAATTAACAATCAGATCCACCAAAAAGGTATGTAACAGTTAACTTACCTTCAATTCACTAGGCTCACTAAAAGCAAAGAATCTCTTTCCACCGCGCTTACGAAATTCTGAACAGAAGAAGTAGAAAACGCTTAATTTAATACATGAACATCCTACATGCATAAACTGTTGCTTCGATTTGCAATTTAGGTGCCAACTGGCATAACTTCTTGCTACCAAAGTCATCATTTCCGATAGCAACGAATATAATGAGAAACTAATACTTTTTTAGCCAAATGAATATGTTTCTCACCATGGAAGTCGTAAAAGTAGCCCTTGCGGATATCTTTGAATCTAAAATGAACAGAGTATATTTCAATATTCGAAGGAGACGATTCCCAGCCTAATGCTGTAATTTTCTCTTTGAATTAAAAGATCAATACATACATTTCCTTCCTGCTTTCCATTCTCTTGCTCTTCTTGTCCATTTTTGCCTCTTGATCGGACGCTACTTTGGTCACAAGTCTTCTTTGCATCGAATAAAGAAGAAAACACGGATTCTGCAAGAATCTTCGCGACAAAGCCGCCATTTTGGAAATTGGCCTCAGCGGTCTTTAAAAGTGTGTGTATGTATCATGTAACCTACCATAAATTGTCGCCGATAGGGAAAATTTGTACCCAGACTTCAGATTTTCATCCATAACTCTTTGCGGTCTTGCATCTGTGTGCATATTCCACAAACTGTTCTTTATACATTTCCTGAGGTTCTGACGAGGAGAATTTGTTCAACAATCGAGAACTTTTATAACAGGTAATCATTTCCTTCATTCTTGAAACCTTTATGTTTGATTCAGGGGTGTTATTGTAAGGAGGAGTAAGATGTTAGTCTAAGTAATCAGTATACCGATAGCACAAATTCTTCTTACCAATGAATTGAGCTAAGAACAGAGTGTGGCACATCATGCCCACAGTCACAAGAGAAACGCAAAAAGACCTTAACCTAGAGGAACGTTCCAGACTGGACTCATTTCAAATAAGTTAATAGTACAAGTGTTCGCCTAAGAAATCACCGTATGTGCTGTATGAGGTGATCTCGAATAAACAAATTTGAATCTTGCTGCCAGCTTCATACATCACGGTGGTTGACCTGGCGAACTCTGGTTCACAACACCACGTGTCTTTAGTACCAGGAACGCAACACAAATAATCTCCCAACTGAACATGTGTGTTATGAAAAAATTAAACATTGTGGAATGAATGATTTTGGTCAAAATTTTGAATAACTGGTCAGGCACTTATTTGAAGAAATAAGCTACTTTCATTTCTGTCTTTCTTTTTTTTTAAGATGTTTCATCGTTGGTTCAGGACAGGATATGGAATTTTGGTCCAGGTTTAATATTGGGTTGGAATAATCTTGTATTTCAATGTGGGAAACTTAACAACAAAGGGTGCTATCCATGCTAAAGAGAAGGTAACACTGAGGGGGAGCTTCTACAGAGGACCAGCAGCAGTTTCTCAGACAAGTTACTTCTTCTTTTGTTTAAGATTGACATGCTTTCTTCCCCCCCTCCCCTCCCTAATTTCCTCCCTTTGTCAACTGGTTTTTCTGTCTTAAAATCTGTGTAAAGCTTTTTACTCTGTCTGGTATGTGAAACTGTAGAAGCTAAATTGACAGCAACACCATGGATAAATCTGCTTATGTGATTTATTCAACATTAATCAGATAAACTTAGGAGTTCTATCCCTATGTACAAAAACATTCCTATATTTATAACAACTGCAGAAACCCCCTCAAAATTGTGCATATTAAAATGACATAAGTCTCACATCACTTACCACTAAAAAGCATTTTGTGTATTTGAAAAGCATAGAGTTCACATATTTACAATTTGGTTACAATTTGATTGGCAGAAAGTATGAAACTACCCGAACCAGATCACTTTGACTGAAAAAAAATTGAACACTGAAAACAAACTTATTCTAGAAAGCAAGCTGTGTTATGTATTTAGTCATCTGATCCACTTTAAAACCCCAAAAGAACTTCACTAAACTCAGCACAAAAGTATTCCTTGTGACAGATGTAAGTGATCAAAACCCAGAAGCATGCAGTAAATTTAGGATCAAAATAAACAAATCATAAAATAACAAAGTTTCCTGAGAGGTCCGAGGTTTGTTTGTTTTCTATGCAGTAAGTTTTGTGTTTTTACTTAAATGTTATTGGTTTGTTTTAAATGAACCGATACCATTGAAGTTAAAACACAAAACTTGTAAACAAAAAAAAAAGGACACTTTGACATTCTATGTTCTCAAATAAACATATTCATTGGTTTATTTTTCTTCATTTCAATCTGGTTCAAATAATCTCACTGCTCAGAGTGCTTCACAAAGTTAGTTTTCTTTCTTTCATTTACGAATTCTGTGGTTGTGTTGTAGTTGTCACTGAGCTGGTTTCCTCACATTTTGAATTGTAAGTGGTTATGTCATTTTTTTTCCAGTTTTAACAATTATTTGTGAATTGGCGATGTTAGATAATAAGGAGACAGTTTGACTGACTATTGTTAAGTAAATTATTTGCTTGTCGTTTACCTGCTTCTGTGATGTTATTTCTTGTGAGGTCTAACTTGCGCAGCATTAACCTACCATAAATTGTCGCTGATAGGGAAAATGTGTACCCAGACTTCAGATTTTCATCCATAACTCTTTACAGCCTTACATCTGTGTGCAGAAGCATGCAGTAGATTTAGGATCGAAATAAACAATCATAAAATAACAAAGTTTCCTGAGAGGTCTGAGGTTTGTTTGTTTTCTATGCAGTAAGTTTTGTGTTTTTACTTAAATGTTATTGGTTTGTTTTAAACGAACCGATACCATTGAAGTTAAAACACAAAACTTGTAAACAAAAAAAAAAAAGACACTTTGACATTCTATGTTCTCAAATAAACATATTCATTGGTTTATTTTTCTTCATTTCAATCCGGTTCAAATAATCTCACTGCTCAGAGTGCTTCACAAAGTTAGTTTTCTTTCTTTCATTCACGAATTCTGTGGTTGTGTTGTAGTTGTCACTGAGCTGGTTACCTCACATTTTGAATTGTAAGTGGTTATGTCATTTTTTTTTCGAGTTTTAACAATTATTTGTGAATTGGCGATTATAGATAAGAAGTAGACAGTTTGACTGACTATTGTTAAGTAAATTATTTGCTTGTCGTTTACCTGCTTCTGTGATGTTATTTCTTGTGAGGTCTAACTTGCGTAGCATAAGCCTACCATAAATTGTTGCCGATAGGGAAAATTTGTACCCTGACTTCAGATTTTCATCCATAACTCTTTATGGCCTTACATCCGTGTGCATATTCCACAAACTGTTCTCTATACATTTCCTGAGCTTCTGACAAGGAGAATTTGTTCAACAATCGAGAACTTTTATAATAGGTAATCATTTCCTTCATTCTTGAAACCTTATTAATGTTTGATTCAGGGGTGTTATTGTTAGGAGGAGTATGATGTTAGTCTAAGTAATCAGTATACTGATAGCACAAATTTCTATTACCAATGAATTGAGCCAAGAACAGAGTGGGGCAAATCATGCCTGCAATCACAAGGGAAACGAAAAAAAGACTTTCATCTAGAGGAATGTTCCAGACTGGACTCATTTCAAATATGTTAATAGTACAAGTGCAAGCCTAAGAAATCACCGTATGTGCTGCATGAAGTAATCTCGAATAAACAAATTTGAATCTTGCTACTAGCCTCGTACATCATGGTGGTTGACCTGGCGAACGCTGGTTCACAACACCATGTGTCTGCAGTACCAGGAACGCAACACAAATAATCTCCCAACTGAACATGTGTGTTATGAAAAAACTAAACATTGTGGAATGAATGATTTTGGCCAAAATTTTGAATAACTGGTCAGGCACTTATTTGAAGAAATAAGCTACTATCTTTTCTCTCTTTCTCTTTTTAAGATGTTTCATCTTTGGTTCAAGACAGGATATGGAATTTTGGTCCAGGTTTAATATTGGGTCATAATAATCTTGTATTTCAATGTGGGAAACTTAACAACAAAGGGTGCTATCCATGCTAAAGAGAAGGTAACACTAAGGGGGAGCTTCAACAGGTGACTAGAGGCAGTTTCTCAGACAAGTTACTTCTTTTGTTTTAGATTGACAAGCTTTCTTCCCCCCCCCTCCCCTCCCTAATTTCCTCCCTTTGTCCACTGTTTTTTCTGTCTTAAAATCTGTGTAAAGCTTTTTACTTTGTCTGGTATGTGAAACCGTTAAAGCTAAATTGACAGCAACACCATGGATAAATCTGCTTATGTGATTTATTCAACATTAATCAGATAAACTTAGGAGTTCTGCCCCTATGAACAAAAACATTCCTATATTTATAACAACTGCAGAAACCCCCCAAAAATTGTGTATATTAAAATGACATAAGTCTCACATCACTTACCACTAAAAGGCATTTTGTGTTTTAAAAGCATGGAGTTCACATATTTACAGTTTGGTTACAATTTGATTGGCAGAAAGTATGAAACTACCCCAACCAGATCACTTTGACTGAAAAAAAATTGAACACTGAAAACAAACTTATTCTAGAAAGCAAAACTTGTATTGTATTTACTCATCTGATCCACTTTAAAACCGGAAAAGAACTTCACTAAACTCAGCACAAACTATTCCTTGTGACAGATGTAAGTGATCAAAACACAGAAGCATACAGTAAATTTAGGATCGAAATAAACAATCATAAAAATAACAAAGTTTCCTGAGAGGTCCGAGGTTCGTTTGTTTTCTATGCAGTAAGTTTTGTGTTTTTACTTAAATGTTATTGGTTTGTTTTAAACGAACCGATAACATTGAAGTTAAAACACAAAACTTGTAAACAAAAAAAAAAAAGCACTTTGACATTCTATGTTCTCAAATAAACATATTCATTGGTTTATTTGTCTTCATTTCAATCCGGTTCAAAAAATCTCACTGCTCAGAGTGCTTCACAAAGTTAGTTTTCTTTCTTTCATTCACGAATTCTGTGGTTGTGTTGTAGTTGTCACAGAGCTGGTTACCTCACATTTTGAATTGTAAGTGGTTATGTCATTTTTTTTCCAGTTTTAACAATTATTTGTGAATTGGCGATGTTAGATAATAAGGAGACAGTTTGACTGACTATTGTTAAGTAAATTATTTGCTTGTCGTTTACCTGCTTCTGTGATGTTATTTCTTGTGAGGTCTAACTTGCGTAGCTGACAGTTGTTGCTGTTGATGGCTTCAGCCAAGTGCTGTGCTCCAATGTCTGAGATTTTATTTGCTGTGAGGTTTAACATGTGTAGCTGACAGTTGTTGTTGTTGATGGCTTCAGCCAAGTGCTGTGCTCCAATGTCTGAGATTTTATTTGCTGTGAGGTTTAACGTGCGTAGCTGACAGTTGTTGTTGATGGCTTCAGCCAAGGGCCTAGCTCCATTGTCTGAGATGTTATTTGCTGTGAGGTTTAACGTACGTAGCTGACAGTTGTTGTTGTTGATGGCTTCAGCCAAGTGCTGTGCTCCAATGTCTGAGATTTTATTTGCTGTGAGGTTTAACGCAAGTAGCTGACAGTTGTTGTTGTTGATGGCTTCAGCCAAGTGCTGTGCTCCAATGTCTGAGATGTTATTTGCTGTGAGGTAAACCCTGCGTAGCTGACAGTTGTTGTTGTTGTTGATGGCTTCAGCCAAGTGCTGTGCTCCAATGTCTGAGATGTTGTTGTAGGAGAGGTTTAACGTGCGTAGCTGACAGTTGTTGTTGTTGATGGCTTTAGCCAAGTGCTGTGCTCCAATGTCTGAGATGTAATTTTTCCAGAGGTCTAACCAGCGTAGCTGGCAGTTGTTGTTGTTGATGGCTTCAGCTAAACCCTTTGCTGTTTCTACTGTAAATTGATTTCCTCCGAGGCGTAACCAGCTCAGTTGAGATTTACTACATTTTAACAACTTGAAAATCTCAAAACAACCTAATGGACCAAAGTTATTGCCAGCCAAATCTAAATGTGAAATTTGTTGAACATTCTTAATTACAGTAACCACTGAAGCACAATCATCAGGTGTGAGTTGACAAGAATAAAAATCTACAAAATTAAAGTTAATTTGTTGTAGTTTTCTCTGAACTATTTCCTCCATCTCACTACTTTCGTTAATGCATTTAAATAATGTCACTGCTAAATGTTTTTTGTCTTTAGTCGGCCAACAAGTTACTTTCCTTGGCTCTCTATGATCTATCAACTCTTCGTCGTAGAACCTACTTTCTTTCTCTTCAGTTTCCACAGGAAGAAGGTCTGTGATAATTTCGCTTGGTTTTTCTTTCTCGTTCATTAGTCCTGCTAGAAACTGAAAAACCAGCTGCCATTTGCCGTCCGCGATGTTCGTAGAAACAAAGTTCCTCAGTTCTGTTTCATCCATGTTTGCTAGGTGCCTCGCAGCAAAAAACTCTTGCATTGTTAAATGAATGAAACAGAATTGTCGTTCACGTTTTAGAGGGGCAGTTTCACGGTCGAGTAAGCGGTGAAAGAGAGCGCTTTCTTCCATTCCGCGTACTTCGTTTCCTCCAAAGACCAGCTTTCCTCCTTTAATTCCTTCAAATGCCATTTTTTCAAGTTTCTCGAATTTCTTTTCCACTTCAGGGGGCAACTGGTCTGATTCAAATTCTTCGCGAGTGAAATTCTTGCCGCGGAATTCTTCGTTGTGTCTTAAGTAAAAGATTTTCACGGCTTTCTTGTAAATGCCTGTTAATTTCGTTGGTAGGCTAAGACTTTTAGAACCATAGAACCTCACCATTTGAAAGAGACTTGAGCAAATGATGAAGCAACTCGCAGGAATGGAGCATAGAGAGAGAATGTTTATGTTGCCGCCGATGTGTCGCCATATTGTTTCGCCTGCATGCTTGTCCTCCTCAACAAATTTGGTTACGTACTCTTCGACTCGTTCGGATGAGAAGCCGAGGATCTCGAAGACTTTGTCAAAATCAACACGCTCGATGCATGACAAAGCCGTAGGTCTTGTGGTTGTCAAAACGGCAGCTCCGATGAGAAGTTTTCCAGTCACAAGCTTCTCGTATAGTGCATACAGGGGCATCTTTTCGTCTGCGCGGTTTCTGAATTGAGGCTCGAAATTTTCCTCGCCGATCTTTGAATAATGTTTAAATTCATCGATTCCATCGAAAACAAAGAGAATTCTTTGGGGGTTGTCAAGGATGTAATTCCAGACTTCATCATCCATGTGATTTGAGGAGGAATGTTCTGACAATGTGAGCAGTTCCCGGAGGCTGAGATCGGTTGCCGCGTTGAATGCCCTGAATTTGATAAAAAAAGTAGCATCAAAATGTATTTTAGCATCAGATGATTTATGGAATACTCTGTTAAATGCCCAGTCTCTGAGAAGTTTGGTACAGCAAAGTGTCTTTCCTATCCCAGGACGACCAACAATCAAAACGTTTTTGTTTTCGTGGTTAATAATGTCTTCCGGCCCTCTAGGTGTTGTGTTTTTCTCATCCGATCTGGTGTAGACTTCCAGTTTCTCCCTTCTGACTCCAGAAAAGTCATATTCGGCTCTGTCTGGAACAACGACAAGTTTTGTGTAAATCTGATCCAGAGTCAAATGTTTAGCTGAGCGTCCTTCGCCGGGAGTACTTGAAAAAGGCGACCGGAGTTGGGGAGGTTTATTTGTCTCTTCTTTAATAACTTTCTTTGTATTCGCGATGAATTCCTGAAGCAGTGTTTCTTGGAATTGTTCAGGCTTGCTTAGCAGATGTGGAATGTTCAAGTGAGCTTCTAGAAAGCTTGAATTTTTCATGAAAGTATCCTCTCTCCACGCACGTAGGAAAATATAGACGGTTTCCATCAGAATGCTAAAGAGAAAAATTCCGTTCACGACAAGAACAGCGTCCATCCAAGAGTTTTTCTTAGTTGCTCGTTGATTATGACACTCGTGCCAGACGCCAGTAGAATTCCTTGGCTGATTCCCTTCGGAGGTTAGATAACAAGAAAAGCTGGAGGGAAAGTCCAGAGGATAAAGAATCTGAGTTTGTAGGACCATAAAGAGAACTCCTAAAACTATCCTTGTGAAAAGTTGACAGCAGTAAGCAATAAAGAGCTTTTTTCCAGCTCTCCCTTGGTCGGGCGACTGTCTCTCAAGATCACCGTTACGAGCGCTTGGCGACAGTTGATCGACTGTTGGGCTCACTATCTTGGAGTAAATAACACAAACAGTTCCAATGAGGAAAAAGTTCATGATTACGAAGCCATAGGTAGGAAGAGCGTGTTTGTTATACTTTTTCTCATATAACTCGAAACATTTTCCACGTACAAGGTCGATCTTTTCGCTCTTCGCCCCGCCACAGCGGAAATCATACCTGGATTCACCGTTTTCTGCGTCTGCAAAAATGCCAAGAAAGATTATACCGATCAGGATCCAAATAACAACTGCGGCATGGCTAACTTTGTTAAATGTTTTTGGCGCAAGTAATTCCTTGAGATTATCCATTGTTACGGCTACCGTTTGTTTTCTCACTGTTTCCGATTATAAGAAAATCGTATTATGTCTTGAGTTGAAAAAATGAAAGTGTGGCGGACTTCCGTTTACTCATTGCTTCAGATTTTACGGTTTATTCACAGGTGGCCCAAGCTCCAGCTATGAGATGATCGTCTTGCGCAATAACAGTCATGGCGGAATCATAAGAGTTTGTATGGGAATATTTACAACCGCTCTAATTAATAAAAAAAATAAGTCAAATGCTCAATAAAAATACCTCACCCTACTTCCACAGCGTATCACTTGTTATCTGACCGTTTACTTCGATGAAAAGAACCCATTTTAGCGAGTTGTCCATTTCGAGGTTTTCAGCATACCTATGTTCGTTGAAAACCTCGAAATGGACAACTCGCTAAAATGCGTTCTTTTCATCAAAGTAAGTGGTCAGATAACAAGCAATACGCTGCGGAAGTAAGGTGAGATATTTTTATTGAGAATTTGACGTATTTTTTATTCCTTAGAGCGGTCGTAAATATTCCCATACAAACTATTATAATTCCGCCATGACTGTTATTGCGCAAGATGATCATCTCACAGCTGGAGCTTGGGCCGCCTGTGGTTTATTCATGGAAAGAAGCACAATTCTAATTTTTGGCAAAGTTACGACTGTCAACGTGAAAATAGTTTGTTTCCACATGTCATCTTTTCCTCGACTACTCAGGAAGCTGATATGGGAAACTGAGACTGAAAACTGAAATAGACACACGTGCTGCTTCTGTCAAATTTGTCCCAAATTCAATCCGAGGATGTTCTAACTATATTTTGAGAGGCGTCAAATAGACAGTCTCAAGTATGTGAATTGTCTATGAACACCTTCCTTCACCTTCCCTTTCCATCTAGGCCAAGACACGACTCGCTTGTTCGAATTTCCTATTTTTCAACTTGTTTTCAAAATCGCCTGCTTTTCCGATTGACTGCCAACCTTGATACAAGAATGAAAACGTGGGAGGTATTCCCGTACGAAAATGTAATCACGGTCATTTTCAGCCACATCGCTACTCGGTCTATTGTACGGTTTTTTCAGAGATTTGCACTGATGCAGAGTACCCCGTAATTTGATTTTTTCCGCAAGATAAGGGATGAGAATACGCTAAAAGTGAAAAAAAAAACGATCTTCGGAGGCTGCAATTTAAACAGTTGCAGAAAGAAGCTTGGAAAAAATGTCAGTTTTCGACGGGATTTGGACCCTTGTCTCCTAGTTCACTCGAACCAACTAACCTACGAAGCCACACAGCCATACAATTGGTTGAAGGGAGTTTAATTGTGAATTCCTTGGTACCCGCCTAACTGGCGCTAGTCTGGGAGGAACGGTTTTGAATACCTTACAAGTGCGAATCTTATCAAGCTTCTATTTTGCAATGACTTTCAATGCAGCCTACTTGCAAAGATCGTTTCTTAACTTCTGTGTTATTGATACTTAAGAGCTACTGACCATGAATATCGAGAATCCACGACAGTTGTAAAATTTCGTACTTCGTTTTATCTTTCCTAAACGACCTTTTACTTGAACCTTATCGTATCGTGCTTTCTCCGAGGAATCGAAACGTTCATAATACGGCCAGATGACCATTGTCCTCCGCGTTAGACAATGAAAAATAATTTAACAGCTTTAAAAGCTGTTTTCTAGCTAAGACAGCAAATGATCTTTTAATATTTTTGAAAATATCAATTTTAGATAAGAGTATGTGAACACGGTGTGGCGTCACGCATTAATATGAAAACATTTTTAAAAACTCGAGGCTTTCCCGAAATGCTCGCAAAATAGGCTCAAGAACAAATAACAAATACTAGAAATGGAGGTAAAATTTGCCAAATTTTGATTTGAGGATTTGCTATCCCTTCACGCCAGAGCCCAAGGGAAAAAAAAACAAACAAAAAACAAAGAACTTCAGCGCTTTGCCTGCCTTGATGATCGTGAGCTGGACGACGTCGTCGATGGAACGTTCAAGCAAATACGACAAATTATGCAATCAAATGCGGAGTAAAAATTTTACCAATGAAATTTTCGCATTTAAGGTGGCTGGAAATAGTTTTTTCGAGACGCCTAAGGACTATATTCAAAGCGCTCAAAAACCAACTTTCCTTCTTCGCGGTCAAACCAATTTCACACGTGTTAACCAGAGGTTTGAAGTTTGAGATTGTGGGCGTGTCATGACAATCGCTATTATTTTGCTTGTGTTGATCAGCGTTTGGGAACGGTCTCGAAAATTCCTGGATAGATTTTCTCACAACTCCAGGATTTTCTTTATTGAGATAATGCCTCGCTGCCGAACGTATTTCAACAAATGAAATTTATCCGTTTCAAAATTATGACGCCGTTGATTTTACTCTTGAATTTTTTCAGTTTCTACGTGAAACTATTTTCAGAAAGAACTCTAAAGAGTAACTCCCATTTGCGAAGGACCAACTCCCATTTTCAAAAAACCAACTCCCATTATCGACGAAACAACTGCCGTAGAAAGCGGCACTTTATAGCTTAAAGCTGGAGTGAGGGTGATCTAAAGTGAGGACTATAACCTCCCACCACTCTCTACACCCTGACATCAGTATGGTTATCCTCCATACTGTCCTCATACATTTCCTAAGATGCTGACAGGGAGAATTTGTTTGATAATCAGGAGCCTCTGTAGTTGGTGATCATTTTCTTTGTTCTCATGACCATAATGTTTGATTCAGGTGGTGATATCGTGCAGAGAAATTAGCTGCTGGTCATTCTTAGGGGTTAAACCATTTTACAAGTACATAGATTTTAAAGTGTGATGCAGGAGTGATATTGTATGGAGAAGTAAGATGTTGGTCACTCTTAGGGGTCAAGAGTTGACTTATTAGTATAACCAGAAGCTTATAACTGAGTCATAAGGTAAAAGTCCTATAACCAATTAATTGAGCTTACCGTAGTTCTTCACCTATAAGCCGAGCGATTTTTTCAGTAAACGGGGTTCGGCTTATAGCCGAGGGTTTGGGATTCAAAAACAAGTACGATTGCAAATTTAATGTTAATGCGAAATGACCATAAATTTCTTTTGTGTTTATTTTAATTCATTAACTTTTGTGTTCAGTGTTCAGTGAGCCATTTCCCATTGTTTTTCCATGAGGTCCGCTCAATCAAATGGCTGGTTACAATGTAGAATTTCGCTCTCGGCTTATAGTCGATGGTTCTGCTTTCTTTTTCGCACAGCACGAGTCTGTTAGAAGGTCTCTCATTTTTGTGGTCTCGGCTTATAGGTGAAGAGATACGGTAGATCAAAGTGTGGAAAAATCACAGCCACAATAAGTAAGGAAAGGAAAAGTACCCTTTTAGAGATACGAACATTCCAGACTAGACTTGCAAGAGTGGTCGAGTTCAATCGTAGGAAATCACTGATGGACAAAATAATTCTAGTTTATTTTTTTTAGAGGGCACGGTGACGAATCCTGCAATCTGATTGGTTCTTTACCCAGTCAGTATTTTCCTATCTCTGCCCATGGGCCACGGTAACGCTTTCGTGAATCGCTTAGTACATCCCAAATTTCGTTGCGATTTTTCATAAATATATCTCGTTTTTCCGGCTGGGCAGCATTTTTAAGCAAACACGTCGGTCACTACCTCAAGCCGATAAATAACTTATGAATCCTCTCTTTTCTCTCTCTCAAACCACTTTGGTTGACAGAAAAATATTGGTTTCAGAATGAATTTGTTTAAGTAGTAGTATCATTACGTTGGTTGAAAAGCGGCCTAAAAACCGTCTGCAATTAATTTTAATCGTTCACAAAAAGTACCTAGAAAGTTAAAAAGTGAGGTATCTGGTTACGGTTAAACTGAACGATGGAACTTTCATTCGTTTAATATCTGAATTTTCTCAAACAATTTGTTCGTAGTGAAAGAGCGAGCGAAGTTTTATATTCAGTTCTTCAACAAACATACGCTCTCGGTGAGTCTTTCCGATTCCATTCAATTTGTACCTTTGTATCGTAAATTGCACAACAGAAACTGAAGGAATTTACAGAGAAAAGGCCGCATTAAATCCCCTTGTGTCTAGTTGGAGTGTGCCATTCGAATTTAGTTTTTGTGGAGGAAAGACCAGATTTACATACACCATTGCAGCAAACAAACGAGCAAACTCTCACAACTTCAAAATAAAAAATTTGAATTTACTCACAATTACTTTCCTCGCCGTTTACTTAATGTACAGAGGTAAATCTTCGTAAATGAATGAATCGTCGATGAGAGTGAATAATACTTTCCGCCAGATCGTTGAATGTTTTTGAAGAAAACATTGTTGTAACAGTCCTCGCAAAACTAGTTCAGTTGTTCTTGAAACGTTCTTGCGCATTTTTTTTTCTTACGTGCTCTCTAATTGACAGGTGTCAGATTGTGACAGATACTTGTTAAAAATGTTTCAAAGTTTGTTTGGAAGCCTCTTGAATCACCTTTATCCTTATGCAAATAAAAATGTTTCGGTGAGGCATCTCTCATAAATTTGCATCACCTCTATTTTAACTACCATTTACGCGCTCAAAAATTGTTCAGTTTGTGGGAGATCTTGCCGTATTTACAGCCCTAAATCATTCGGGTTCTTTCGGAAAGAATTTCGTCTAGTTTAATTAAAATGAAATAAATGTTATTTACCGGCTAAGGGTCGGTCCGTATGGTGAAAAACTGTGACCTTAGTCTTGAAAATGCTGTATTTTCAAGACCTCGATCACAGTTTTTCACCATACGGACGGACCCTTTGCCAGCAAATAACATATATATCATTTGTTCGTTAATGAGTTGTTCTATTCCACACTTAGCCAATTGCATTGTTTTCCTTTGCTTTAGATCATTGATCTGTTGTGAAATAGCTGAGAAAAACATGCTATGATCAGTTTAATTTGCTCATCTCTGTTTTGAAGCGGAACTGGGACCTCCTTGCTTTGAATTCTTTTTTAAAGAAATGTAAAATGGTTTCCGTGTTTACATAGCCTGATGTAAACACGGGTAAGTACTAAGACAAGGAACGACCTAAAACCACCTACAACCATCTACAACCACCTCAAAAATTTCAACAACCACCTATAACCACCTCAAAAACATCTACAACCACTTGCAAACTATCTTAAACCATCTAAAACAAGGCATAAATGTCTAAAATAAGGCGAAACGACATGTCACGTACACAAAATACGAGAATCGAACGCAACCTCTACCTCCCCCTGAAATCTTACTCTCCCTGGTCCCATGTAGAATCAACCATCTCACGAAATGAAATGCGATAGCATGCTAATTATTTTATATTCCCTCAGCAAAAAACTTAAAGAACTTTACAAAATGAACTAACAAGTTACAAAAAATAATAAATAGGGAATAATACATGGGCGCGCGTAGATATGGAATTAATCTTCGAGTGTTTAACTCGATAGCTCACGACTCAACTATTGAATTATTTTATAATGATAAATGATTAATAACTGTGGACTAAGAGGTCAATTCTCATTTTCTAGAAACATATGATGCTTCACTTTAAATAGCTGATTGACATTAGGGTGAAGAGAGAAGGGAGGAGGCACTTTTCAAATGAAGTTTACCTATTCTTCATTCAACACAAGACCACAAGACTTTATCAGCAATAGTTTTATTTCTTATTTAAGACAAATAATGTGAAAAATTGGTTGTAGTCCAACATAAAGAATAACAATCAGGTAAAAAAAGGCCATGGTCCAACTCAAAGAGGAAAAACAGAAAGCGAAGTCAGTTCAGCTGAAACAATAAAAGACAAAAGTATGCTTTAAGTTTAAAATTGCACCTCCATCACTGTAGAATGGGAAAAAAAAATAAATGGAAGGAGGAATATAAGGATGGCCTCACTGAACCATTTAACCTTTGCTTTTACTCAATTTTTTAGGCTTGACTTTTAAAGCTATCAACTTTTAAGTGTCTAATTTTTTTTGTTGGTCATCAAAAATGCTCCAATGTTTTTGCCTGGGTTATCTTCATCTTCATGCTGTCAAAAACGTGAAAAAGCTGTACCGTGCTTCCTTATAGACTCACAATTTATTTGCTTGATTCAACAATTTTGCTCCTGCACTTTGGTTGACTCCCACTCACAACTCTTGGCTTATTAGAAGGAAACACACTCAATGTCCTGTTATAAGCACGTGGAACAGTGCCATATATGGGATGATAAAACACATGCTGCATACAGGTTTGCTTAGTTATGTATAAATAAACAAAATCCCTTAGAAATGTTGTTGTTGTAGAGAAATTGAGAATAATTAACATATTGTACAGTTTCCAACAACAAAGGCCATGTTCAATCAATACTATGCTCCATTAGACTGCAGGATGTACTTTGAAAACTAGAAGTTAAAATACCAGAAAACAAAATAGTATTCATCTTGCAAAATATATATAATATATATATTATAATATATATTATATATTATAATATATATAATATATATATGGAGTATGTACAACACCAATAGTTTTATGATCTTACATATTTTTCTCCTGACCTTAATGGCACCCAGAGGTTGGTGAGAATGAACTTCTGAAGCCATTTCCAGAGCCTTTTTTGCAAAAGCACTTAATAGACAAGACGTCTGAGTTTCCTTGCATGCAATATGCATTCCTGTCACAAACCATTTGCCCCAGAAGTGCCATGCGTCCACTGCAAGGTTCTGAAGTAGAAAATGCAGTGAAGTCAAAATTACCACACTCATTCGGACAAGCATCCATGCCCTAATAAATGCCCTCCTCCAAATAAGGGCTCAGGCCTTGGGCCAATATATCAAACAAGCGCCATTCTCAAATAATTGGCTGCCCTCCTCCTCTTACTTTCTTAAATAGTAGGGATACAAGGACAACCTGTTTCTATTGCCGCTCCATTTATAACTTTTAACACTTCAGCAACAGTTGAATTAGGACAGGTTGATATTGAAGGAAATATGTTGTGTAAATTGTTCCATCAAATTCCATCACCATTATTTAATTGTAATTTACTATTGCACTGTACAGGAATAAGGTACAAAAGATAAGAAAAGGCAATTCTTTAAGTTGCTGACCAAAAATCTTAACCCTTTAACTCCCAGAAGTGGTTGACTTGTAAAATCTCCCTATAAAATCCATTCATTAACCAGCAAACAGGTAATGAGAATACTCAGACTTATCATCTTGAAGTTATCTTGATCTAACACTAATTTACAAGGAAATGTGAAGCAGTTAGAGGGGAGAATTAACAATCAGATCTTAAAATTTTAAAGGGTTAAGATATAACTCACTATAAACATTGAAGGGACTCAGATAAACTTTCCTTAAAAGACAAACACTTTGTTTCAATTGAAAGATGGAACAATTTTGTTGCCAAGAAAGGTCTGATTTATCAATCTTTTGCCTCTTATAATAATAATTACATAGTTTTTAAGATTCCCCCTTGCTTAAAGCATAGTGCTACCTGATCATGACTGATCATCTACTGAGTCTACTTTTATCCCTTTACATCAGTATGCATATTCTCCTTGCTGTTCTCTATGCATTTCCTGAGGTGCTAACAAGGAGAGTTTGTTTATTAATCTATTGGTCTTTTAGTTTGTGATAGTTTCCTTTACTCTCATGACTTTTAATATTTAATTCAGGGGAGATATTGTATGGAGAAATTAGATGCTCGTCACTCTTATGGTTTAAAGCATTAAACATTTATATATTATGGACCTTACGCAGTCAAGATGGCAATGCTGAGGTGGACATCAATTGAAAAAGATGTGTTTACTGACTATTATTGCACCACGCCTTGAGTTTCAGCGTTAAGTATGTTAGCGCCCCAGAGTTGCAATTAAATACTTGAATAATTTGTTGTTGCGTTTTGTTCTCAGACCACATGACAATTGACAATTTCATGTTGTTGTTTTTTAGGCAATGCCTGAGAAATGAACAAATTTAAAACAGCAATTGCTCTGTCCATTAGATCTCTTGTTTTGCAATATCCTTTTTGCCATTGCAGTTGTGGTTTGTTTAAGGTCCTTATTCTATTTGGCACCAAATTAGAGGTAACTTACTGATTTCCTGATTTCTGCTCCACATTCCCCAAATCCACCCTAGAAATAAAGAAACATGCTGTTGATCATGTTCATTTTTTTCTTGCTTAACAAATAAATAGATACAGAAAAAACCTGATTCAAAAAGAAACTACTGATCTACAAAGATGAAATATTAACTTTGTTATCCCATCAAGTCGCCAACTCACCCATGGATACAATTACTTCAATAAGCTCATTAAAGAATTAGTCTTGTTTTAAGTGATGGTTTGATGTTTTGATAACAATTTGTTAACTTTATGCCCTTGCAGTGCATACCAAAGTATTGGGTGAACACAGGGCGTAAAATTGTACCTAATACAGGCGCTGATGTAACTAAATTTTTTACTTTGGCAACCAAATCCTGAAAATTAGTTGCCAAATTGGCAACTAGAATGTTTCTTAATAACCTTACCTAGAGATATAGTGAATTAAAAAGATTTGCAAAGATAAATCCACTGCAAACTTCCTCATTAAGTTTGTTTCCAAAATGCAGCACACACATTTCGACCGATAACTACATGCCATCTTGGATTTAGGTGAGCTTGAGGGTTGTATATCATCAATCCTAGTGTCCACTTTGTAGCACATTAAAGATCTTTTCCCTAACTTAATTTTGGAGGGTCTATCTAGAACACTGACAGCATAAAAAAAAGGTTTTGTTTGTCTTTGAAATGGCAGCCAACTTTTTTTGAATTGGCTACCAAATCGAAGAATTTAGGAGCCCAGTGGCTATCAGAAAAAAAAATTAATTTCATGCCCTGAGTTTCTGCACCATATCCTCATGAAAAGGAACAAGTCACATTCTCATTAACCATTAAGTAAAGTATGAAGATACTTTACAATCTTATTCGTTCCACAAAATCCTCATGAGATTTTTTAAAAGAAAGTAATCACCTGAGAAGTTAATTTTATTCATTCTTATATTGAAGAGCTAGAAGAATCTTTGATATAATTCTTGATAAAAGTAAGGAGATTCAAGTTGTCAATATAAGAAAACAATTATCTTAAAAGTTAAGATTCGGTCAAAGAAAGTAATTAACTGAGGGATTAATTTTATTAATTCCCATATTGAATGCATCTGTAAAGTCAAAGGTGACAGTAAAGATCAAAATGAGGTAAGGACCCCACTGACACCCTTGGCTGCTCATCATGTGACACTTTTTTGTTCTCACCACATATCACCGCAATCTGTAATCTACAAGTTAACCGACCTACAGCAACATGCAATCTATTTGTTGACTTCATATCTGAAACATTTGGCCATGTTATGTAGACAACCATCAAGGAAAAGTGCAGGGATACTTAGCGTTCTTTAATACACATCTGAGCTTTTCCTGAACTTAGGTTCTCTCAGAAAATTATGTTTTTCACTTGATTTCCATTGCTTGCTTATTTGCTGTTTTTATGTTTTTTGCCTGACCAAATGACTAAAAGGAAATAGGAAAGGATATATTTCGCATGGATAGCTCTAATCTTGTCTGCATGGTTAACTACCATGGGTCAGGTCAGACTATGACATTACATTCATTATATGAAATACCATTAATGATGATCTTCTCACTTACATCTTCTCTCTCTCACACCTGGATGACCTTCAGGAGAACCTTCCACTAAGAAAGCAAAAAAATTGTCATTCAATTAACCTTCAGTGATTTGAAGGAGATTTTGGGAAAATTTTGTATGCAGCTTTGAAGCTTTGAGACAGGATTCAGTGAGTCTTGCAACATAAAATAAGATAAATTTCTTGGCTTTAATAATCTTGAAGTTAGTTCAAAGACATCAGATTTAAGGAACGCTCGTGACTTCACTAACTTGAGGGAACAAAATTTAACTGTTTTGCTGGGTTGAGAAGAAAGTAATTCAGTGTAACTGGACATAATGCATTCCAGTCTTTGGAGTACACCAGGCCTACATGCTACAGAGCTGGAAAACATTTCAGTGCATGTCACAAGCCTTTCAGGGCTCATGCTCATGAAAAATTGTAAAGCTGCATGCAAGCAGGGAGAGTGGTAAAACTTGAAACTCTTTTCTATAGAATGTCATTCAAAAAGGGCATAAAATCTATTTTTGCACGCCATAGTTTTTACCTTACACACTTGCTGAAATTAAGCTGCAAACTGTTGTACTTTGATGACAAAAATGCGCTCTACAATGACACCCATATGTGAGCTGGGCGGTCCTCCACAGGAATCTGTTTTTGTTAGCGGCTTCAATGGATCAAAGGCATTTAACGTTTCAACTCTTTTAAAATTACCGCCATAGTCACGAGTGCAGATGTTATTCAGCTCTATCGCCGGTGATACTAAAACTACTGCGTGCAATATTGTGATTCTGACCCTCAGAATGGACTTTGAGAGAAAAAAGTTTTTCTTGTACTTGCCATACTCTGCAGACTGGCAAACATCTATTCACTAGCAAGGTTGACATCATACATGAAAACCTAGATACATCGAGACTTACACAATAATTTCATTTGGAGCAAGAAAACAGTCTTTGACGATAACCTTCCTCCGATGCTGTAGACAAATACGAAACCAATAATTTTCACATGTTTAAGTACATTTGTACCTGAAACACAGCCCGAGCTGATAGCCCAGCCATCACCAAGAGCTCCTTCCTTGCATTTGCATGCAATAGCACCATCTCCCTCCAAGCATTCTGCATGGTCATCACAGACAGTTCTTCCAACTGAAGCATAGTCGTCAGCACAGATCTTGGGCTCTGTTGAGGAAATATAGGTAGGCAAATATTTAACATGGATTGTATTGATTGGTGACCAGAACTTCTCAAAACAACTTCCGGAAAAAAAATATCATTCTAAAAATTGAACCGATTCGTTTCTTACCGATAGGCTCCTTACTGATAGGCTCCTTACTGATAGGCTCCTTACCGATCGGCTCTTCACCGATAGGCTCTTTACCGATAGGCTCTTCCGCATACGCGTTGCAAAACAGAAGAGAGACCACTAAAGATACGAACATCGTTTGACCGAAAGAAATCCTGACCTTCATCTTGCTAATCAATCGAAATGTTATTTGCCTTAGTTTGTAACCGTTCAGCGTCAACTGTGACTGATTAGATCAAATTTATGTCTTTGCTTTTCATGTCGAATTCGTCAAACGTCAACTGCTGATGTTAGCAGTTTTAAATGAGTTTACACCAATCACCTCCTGTATACAGAAACAAATTTCATCGAAGGTCTGCTGGAATCTTCCAATGACGAATTATAATTGCCACATCACACTGTTTACCGTTGGTTATTCAAAGATAAAACGTGCCAAGGACCGTCACACTCCATGCAGGAACTTGATGTCAAAGCATTTTCCATCTTTTTCTACGAAGCATGTTTCGCCGCCATTTCTCGTGTACACTAGTGTACCGACATTTGTTTTCCAGTACCCGCGGACAACTGTGACAGAAAACGCGGAGGCCTGTAAACATTTTAAATAATCCTAAATAAATTGTCTCAAATGAAAATTATTTCTAAAGACGGCAAAAATCAGAAAAAAGAAAAACCCATCTGTATCTGTTTCCCTGCAGTGCATTTCCGCTGCCTTTAAGGCACAGGCAGACCACACTATGTGTTTGTGGTTAATCATTGTTGACATCTAAAGTACATCTATTTCTAAATATCTCAATAAAGTTAAATTAAATGTTAATCGATGCATTTGTGGTATTTTTTCGTCGTCATGAAACGTCAGGCTGGCCAAATTTCAGAGCTTCATTCATAACCTTGGTAGATTTTGTTTGTCTCATGTCAACAATAATTGGCCACAAACACATAGTGTGGTCTGCCTGTACTCAAAGAATCTGGAAAACAATACAAATTTTCACCAAAAGAAATTAAATTATACCCACGTGTAGAATAGTTATGCAACTAGCCCTTCAACTAGTAATATACAATTCTTTTATTCCATTCTTAAGATACTTAACCCTTTAACTCCCAAGATGTAATTCTTAATTCTCCCTACACTTTCTGCAGATTTCCTTGTAAATTAATGACAAGTGTTTGGTTTTGAATCAAGATAAAAACTTGCTCCTGATAAGTTCAGGTATTCTCATTACCTGCTTGCTGGATAATGTATGTAAATTATAGGGAGAAATTACATGTTGATCACTTCTGGGAGTTAAAGGATTAAAAGCAATTACACAACAAATCAGACTGACATGAAGAACATTTGTTTAATGATTCAATAATTCCTCCATTTCCCCTGATAAATTCATAAGTATCACAATATAGACATCATCTCCGACACCTTTCCACAGCAACTCCACCAGCATCTTGCACTCGTCTAAACAAATCAATATACTGAGCAGCTCTTATAGTCCATGGGAGAATATAATTTTTACAAAAATCCAGCTTTTTGAAGGGTTCCATATTTGTTGGCAAAAACTGATTCAGGAAGCCAAGAGCAAAATCATAGCAATTATTGTTGTGTTCATCATACCTAAAAATAGTAATAAAAAAATACTCTTAATGATGAGGTACCGGTAAAAGGGAATGAACTCTTTAGTGAATTCTGATTGACTACTAGATTCTCCCTTAAAACTGTCAGTTATTCCTTTGAAAAACATGGAAAGAATTTGGTTTAGCTTAAAAAGTTCACTTTCACCAAAGGCTTTACACTATAGATCATTTTAAATGCAAAACTATACTCAAACCACTACCAATAACGTATTCATCTTTTTTGTCTTTTTATCAGCTGGATAGATGTAAGGAAAGAAAGGTTTCCATCAGAGCCTGTTGATCAGTGCTCCTCATCTTAACCCTTTGACCCATAAAAGTGACTAGAATCTAATTTCTCCTTAAAATATCACCCCTGAATCACATATTAAGGTAACGAGAATGAAGGAAATGATCAACTAGAGAAGCTTTGAATGTTGAACAAATTCTCCTTGTCAGTACCTTAGGAAATGTATAGAGAAAATCCACACTGACATTAGAATGTGAAGGGTTGATAAATAATACTTACAAATTGTTATGTACACTGTTATAAAGTTGTAAAGAAAAGAAAAACTTGTATCCTCAATTGAACCTTGTTTATTGTATATGTTGGTCTCGAAGCATCAGAAACTATATACAAGTAATTTGATATAAAACAGATGAATCAAAAACAAGCCACAAAATCAAGGTGTGTCCTGTACAAACGAAACCACAAACGTGTGACTAAAGGTTATATGAAGAAATTGATTAAAAATAAATGTGACTGTTTGTAACATACACCATTACTCATGCATGTATAGGAGACATAATGCGTTTTCTCATTATGTTCCAAAAAAAATATATCACCAGAAAACTCATTGTAAGATAACAATACCTAAACTATAGTATTGATAAAACATACTCTTCTGGAGTCCATAGACTACTGCTATACATCTGTTTTAGTCTGGAGTCCCAAAGCTCTGAAGTAAAATCTTTAATTTCAGTTATGCCTACAACAAGACACTGTTCCCAGCCAGTTCTATCTGCATGAAGCCCAAGTTCATCAAAATTATAAACCATTCCATTTGAGGAGGTAATTCCAACATGAAGATTATCTCCACTTTTATATTCTCTGCAAAGTAAATATATTTCTAATCAATAAAAATCTTACCCTTGAATGAAACAACAGAAGAACCTTCTCAACAAAGCCTCAAAAGAATTTGACTGAAACCACCCCCCCCCCCATAAAAAAAATTGCAAATTTTGTTAAGGCCTACTTTCCATGTGACAAACAAGATCATTACGGAAAAGTGACCAAAACATAATTTCTCCTTACAATATCAATATCATATCAAGCAGACTAGTGTTAAGAATAATGAAAGATATCAATCAGGAAACTGTTATTTGATTGAACATCAAATTCTCTGAATCACCACTAAAAGAAATGTATGGCAGACAGTTAGAGGAATCTCTATTTAGATCTTGGGAGAGCAAGGGTTGATGCAATTGAGAAGCTCACTTGAAAACCAGGCCTTGTGTAAATGCTCTAATGATCCCACAGGGATAGAAGTCTGAAGATATACCAAGTGGCCCATCCATCCAGATGTACCTTGTTTGGTTTTCCAAAGCAAACGTCGACCGACGCGTCGGTAGGATCGGATTCTTTACCTTTACCGAGTATTGATACTTGCTCCCTGGATGGGATGTTTGCAACTATTGTCCCTCGCCAATCATCCTCTAGTGTTTGGCCAGATTCTCTCGGTAGTTTCCCAGTACCCCTCCATACCCATGGAGAAAAGCACTAATCTCATGAAACATTAGGGACAAGATTTCCGTACAGCCCCTTACTTAATTATGCATACAGTTCTTGGATAAAGAAAACAATGGCGGATAGCCTTTGAGTCTACGGCTTTGTTTTAGAATATATCGTAAGAGATTATACGGAAATCCTACCACAATGGGTTTCAGTTCTTACCTCAAGAAAGAGCCCCTCGTCGGCTTCACCACAAAAGAGCACGAACTGTCATTTTGTGACAAAAATGGACTTGGAACACGGAAAGGCGGAATTATCAAAGAACAACCTTTCAGTGATTTACCACACAGTGGACATGTCTCCGGAAACTTTGAGAAGAAAATATTCATTTGATTAGTACAATGCTGCATGCAGAGAATTCTATCCTCTGTAACTTCGCTCATTGTCCATTTAACAATCTATCCAAGGCAATTACAACTCGTCCGCGTCCGCCATATTTAATAATCTCATTCCCAATGCCCTCGGTCGCGGAACTTAAATTCCGGAAATTCCGGAAACTGCCGAGGACTTTCGTTCGAGAAAGGCGAAGATCGTAGTCGAGAAAGCGGCAAAAGCTTAGCTTTCAAGGGGCTAAAAGCCGACGAAGTGCTGATAAAGTATATTTGAAATTGAAATTTCGATGGCAAAGTATCAACTTACAAAGAACAAAATTGCATCAGAACATTTCCTACATTCCGTATCTGACATGGCAAATAAACTGTCAAACGTACAGGAAATATGTGGAATATTCTTGGCAGGAAGAATATCTATGGAAGTTTTTTGAGCCGTTTGAGTCATGTATTCTCTTAGCTTGAGCTGAAAAAAATTGATCAGTATTTATTTAGGCTTGTTGCGGCGCCATAAAACCGTAAGCAAAGAAGAAAACTTTTCTTGTCTTCCTAAGCTGAATAGATAGGTAGCCATCCGGAACAGAAAAAATATTAAATATTTTGTCTTTGTTGCGCATTACCGGCTTTTTAGCCTTGCCACGGCTGTCGAAAAAAACACCTGCTTTGTTCTAAAAATTGCGGAAATTTTCTCTTCATCTGAAACAATCGCATTGACTTGTTTTTAAACATTTCTACTAAATAAGCTCGTCAAAGCCTATTTAGCATTGGGCGAAAAATAAACCGCGTGGATTCAATTAACTTCTTGAAATTAATTAACTTTTTAAATTAGATTTCTTGGCGGCATTTAATAATTTCTAGCGAGACAGTTTTACAAAGTAAACAACTGCGGTGTCAAGAGAAGCGAAGAGAGCAAACATTGTACAATATAGGTATCTATTTCGAAAGAATTTATCATTTACTTGATAATATTGAGTACATGTCGCTTGGATCCGTGTCATCGGAGACAATTCCCAAACGGGACAGCCGCTAAAGACCCTTTTAAAGAATCTGGCTCTTGTGATCGGGTGCGCAAAGCCCCCGTAGAGAGTAATTGTTTTCAATTGGGCTTCACACATCTTGAACAACCTAGTACTCAACTCCTTCGCCGAGATATCATACTGGAAAGCTCGACGCAACTTTAGTAATGTCCTCTCCAGCCTCCGATTTCTTCCCTAATGCGACACCAAGCGTTCCAACGGTGCCTTTTCAAGTAAATCCCATTTTGGGACTCATTGTAGAAGTCGTGATTTTACTTCTGATTTGTGGACACTTCTTTATAATCACGACCCTCGGTTTATACAAGCCGTGGAATATTGCCGACCTGTTGTTGTTTTCGTTGTCCGTGGCGGATGCCCTGAATGCTGCGATACCCCTGCAAATGTTGAATGTACTGAATAACTTTATTGGTCCAGAGACATGGAATGAAGCCTCATGTGCTGTTTTCGTTATACTGACATATACATTCCGTATAGCCTCAGTGTGCACAATAACTCTGATATCTGGCGACAGAGCTATTCTATTGACAAGACCGCTTCAACATCATGTCATCGTTACGATAGAGAGGGCGAGAGTAGCTGTCATTGCAATCTGGCTATTCTCTATTTTCATGTCGATTTTGCCGTTTATTGGGGTTGGGAAAACGGGTTATCGGAAAGGCTTCTGCTTTTACCAGCTGTACGATTTCGGAGTGGCATACGGTTACATCATTGAAAGCATTGGTATCGTGCAGTTAATTCTCGTCTTGATCTGTTTTATTGCAATCAAGTTATCAAGCGGCAGGTTTGTAAAGCGCCAGTCGACGATGGCAGCTTCCAGGCAAACTGGCGGGAAAAACAAGCAAGCGCGGGAAACGGCTGGCACACGGCAAGTAAAGCAAATGTCCACTATGATGGCCATGGTAGTGTTGCTGTATTACATTAGTTGGTTACCTTATTTGGTAAGTTTATCCGACATGTAGCCGTATGTGTTTTTAAATCGAACATTACCACTAGATTCCTATGAAAATAACAATCCTTAGACCTGCCTCAATGCTAATTGAAGATTTACTCATGTTGCAGCAAAAACCGTGAAAATATTTGAAAACAATTCAGTCTGGCAGCATTTCAAAAGACGCGTATTTGTACACAAAAATTACTGAATATTTCAATTCCAATTACAGCGGTTGGATGGTCTAATAAAACTGTGCACACAAAAATATCTTACGTTTCCCTCAGATGATTACAGTTTTGTCGATTGGTAATTAGTTTTCCAAAACAAGTGTTTGAAAAGAAAATTTTCCCGTTTGTGTCCATATGTTTATCACGTTTATATGAACTTGTTAGCGACATTCGAGAAATGTGAACCAGTGTAAAATGAATTACTGTTTGTAGTTGAGTATTAATTGCTTTCTGGTCGATGACATTGGATCGTATCGTTTGTTTCTCTCGCTTTAATGGGTTTCGATAAACTTTGCTTGAATTCGATGTTCAAAGCTAACTAACAGAAGGAATAAACACGAGGAAAGCAAGCAGATGTTGTTTCAAAAACTTCATTTCATGGAAAATTATGTGTCGTCTTTCCTCAGCCTCATAAACCGAAGACTGAAAGCTTGGAACTCAATTATGGAAATGAAATTATTCACGGTTCCAGAAATAACTCTTGTAGTCTCCAATGTTTTGCATAAAAGCATTTCAACTTCCATTCAACAAGCAAATATTTACCTTTTGAAAAATGAGAGTAAACGCTTAGTAATCTGAAATTCTTTTAATTCCAATGGTCCTAATTCGTCCATGGCACCTTGGAAACCAATCGTTTCGTTTCACCTGACGACGGCTTCCAACATATTAATTCGAATCATTTAATTTTGTCTTTACTTCAGCCTAGCATTGTGTTTAGTTCTATAAAACAATGGAGGGATTACTGACTTTACTTGATGGCTTTCTCAGCCATGTTTTAAAGTTTTCAAGTTCTTTACCAGTCTTTTAGCTAGCTTCTCATTTTTCTCCTTTGTGGGCTTGCAGTTAGCCAGCAAGTTAGCTTTCGTAACTGAATCACTACTTCCAAAACCTCTCGTTCTCTGGAAGGTTTAATCCCATGAATCGGACGAGAACAAATCGTTTCCTCCAATTACGTATTGAGTTCATTGCAGCTTAATTCGGGCATTACGTAATGAAAACAAATTGATAAACAATAATCAGCTGTAATCGAACTAGTATGTGTTGAAAGATTGCGACAATTTGGAAAGCGAAGGCGAAGAACATTCTTCGAAAAATATTTCCTTGCCTTTTGTAGCTTTGGGAGGGGGTCATGATAGCGATTTTTTTTCTTTCAATGAAAAACTTTTCTTTCCATTGTTTACTTGTGATACCGCGCATGTTTTGAAAAAAGTGATTTGAACGCACTAATTTTTGACTGATTGCATCGATCGATATGATTGTGCTTGACATGAAAGAAAAGCTTAGTATTTCTCAAACAACCATGCCTCCCGTTCCTGAGATGAGACTATTAGAATCTTAACGTTTCGTGTCCGCTTTATTGTTTCATTGGGTTGTGGGAATTGTGCATTGACAAAGCTTGTTGACCAACCCCACTGGTGTTTGGTTAATACCAAACAAGATAACTTCATGCAGTTTGAATCGAAAGCATAAATGACTTTATGTATGTGCCAGGGTTTGCAAAGATATTGCAGTTAATGAAGCGAAAGTAGCAGTTAGAAGTTCAATTTACGAGATAATAGCCTTGAGTTTGAACAGCGTCCATCAAATAATCAGTCATGTAAACCCAATTAAGTAACACAGAACAGTAGCACAACAGTCAAACGTTGGGAATGCGCGATCAATTTTGGTTGCGCGCGCCAATTTCCCGCGCAAGATTCCAAAGGAAAACATAACAAACAACCGCTGTCTCACAAAATCGCAAAATAAGCGAAAGATAATTGAAACAATGGTAAAAAGTTTTAGAAAGAGAGGACCCTTTTCTCTACAAAGAATTACTTGAGACCTCTCGGAAACGAAGCTTATTCAATTACGGGTATTCTGTTGATTTACCACTCTATTATAAGGTTACCAAAAACGTTAAACGCCCATGAAACACCAGGACTTACCGACTTGTGTAGTTGTTTGTTACCCGTGTGAGAGAATTTGGTTATGACGGCCTGAAAGCATGCTACCTTGTCATTACAATGTTTGCACATATACAGACGTTTCACCACAGTGTTGACTAGGTGTCTCAAATATTAATTATTATTTATTGTTTTTTTTTTCAGTTAATAAACCTCTACAGTATGGTAACAGGGAAATTCAACCACTCCCAAGTTATCTTAGTTGGCATGCTATCTCTTGTAAACGCGCTCATCAACCCCATCTTGTACGGGAAAATGAGTCTGCGATACCGTCAGGGTTACATTTTCACCTTCAGGAAAATATTATCTTTGTGTGGTGCGTCAAAACCTGACGGCTCATTCTTTGGTAAGATTCTCATCGAACGATTATTAGAAGTTCGTTCGTCTTAGAAGTATAAAATAAAGCATATTCTTTCAAATTTCCAAATTTTAGATGGATATGACCATCGCAAACTTTGTCGCTTCTCCCTTTTAGAATAAGTCAAGTTGTTGGTGTTTCTGCAGGGGTACCCCACCTGTCAGCCAGCATTATTGAACTGCTCCATGAAGGAAGTTGGAATGGAAGAGGAAAGAGAGAGGCGTTTTGAATTGATATGTGGCCTTCTTTTCAAATAGATTTATCCAAGATTGCAGTCTCTTGGTCTACATCTGGTTGAATATGAACTTTAGTTCACCACTATTTTAGTCTCCTTTGCAGCTATTGTTTAGTGTTGTCACACTCTGAGAGGTGTTGCGTGACGAAATAATACCAAATGACGCATGCGTGAGAGGCTATTCTTTGTTTGTCACATATCTTTCTAATCCGGTTATATTTGTCACAATTTCTCTCACAGACGGTACACGTCGCGCTGCTTCGAAAATTGCAAGAAACTCGACAGCAGGTACTTCCTGCAATGCCAGACAAAGCATTGATGCTGCATACCAAGATGGCGGATTTAAGAGCGCTAATGAAGAATCTTCAACGAGGAGAGCCGGCGTACGATTTGAAGTCAACAACAAAGTGGATAATGAAGCAGAGGAAAGAGCATCAAATGCGTTTCTCTTGGTTGAAGACGGCAATGCTAACTTGAGAAGTCCAGATACCAGTTCATTGCAAACTTCTTTACGGAGCGAAGATGAAGACATAAAGAAGATTAATGGAGAATATTCACCGCTGGATGAAAGTTATGACAGCGTGCTGTAGATAAATGACTTTAGAAGTCTGATGTCAATTAGTTTCACTTCTTCTGTCCAAAAAGGAACGCAGCTAACAAACACAAGACCGATGATTGTTGGCGGAGATCTGGAGAGAGTGATTGATTTGTTGTTGGTAAAGATTTTGAACCCCATGAACCTTCACAAGACCTCTAATGGATAAGCTAGAAAAGATACTGAAAATCTAATTGTGTTTAGAATCGTTAAGCCTTTTTACGCAGTGAATTCTAGCTAAAAAAAGGCCCTTGTCTGATGTTGTCGAGCATTTCCCTCATTTGAGGATGTTTTGTCTCCAATGGTGAAGAAAAAATTGAAAGGAAACGGTGATATTGAATGCAAATTGTAAAAATAGGCTAAAAAAACCTGCTGATTTTGTGCAAAGTTGACAGTTTTTAGTGCATGGCGATTTCATGTTGAATATTGTAAATAGAATGGCTGAGTGGATGTATGTGTATTTACAAAATTGACAAACCAGTTCTCAGCGTATTTCTTTTGCTTGGCCTTACTTTACTTCAATTTTGACATATTCAAGTCAAATACTTGAATATATTAGAAAATATAACAGAATACTTACTGGGGCCCACTTGTCGAGGAAGTGTTCTTTCTCCCATTCCCATTCCTAGTGGATATCGCGCGGACAACAAAGTAACGCACCGCCTGGGAACATGACAGTTCTGAGAAGACACATATCCTTCCACACGTTTGTCTTCGTAGTATGAAACTTCACGGCCTCAATATAAAAATCAATTCCTTAAAAATGCGATCTAGGTTTTTTAAAGACTTTCTATGTCTGTTTACGGGTAGGAAAATAAGTTTCCAAGTCGTTCTATGTCAGTGCTCAATGATATCAGCACAATTTTTCCTTTTTTTTATTTCACGCCTTATACTTCCTTTCACCTTATTAACCAAGAGTGACTAGCATCTAATTTTTCCATATAATATCACCCCTGAATCAGACATTAAGGTCATGAGAATAAAGGAAAGGATCACCAACTAAAGAAGCTCTTGATTGTTAAATAAATTATCCTTTTCAGTACTCTTGGAGATGTAAAGGGAATATCCATACTGATATTAGGGTGAAAAGAGTCACCAATCGTGGTTATCCGAGACAAATGAATGTGTGCAGCGACAGTACTTTAAGGTGGAGGGAGGAAGGAAGGGAAAATTGAGGGGCGAGGGAGGAGAAGGGAAATTTAGGGGGAGGGAGGGGGAAGGAAAATTTAAGGGGGGTGGGAGGGGGAAGGGAAATTTAAGGGGGGAGGGAAGGTGGTAGGAAAATTTAAGGGGGGGAGGGAGGGAGAATGGAAATTTTAACCTTTATTTTGTTTGGTAGTGAGTATAAAACAGATAAAGGAAAGCGGAAATTTGACAAAGGTCAAACCACAACATAAGCATGTGGGAGTGTGCCGACATTTTTTTCGCCCTCTTTGTCGCGGTAAGACGAGTCCTCGATTAGAGAAACTATGAATTAAATTGAAAGTCAATAATTGAGAATTTTGCAAATTCATCTCAGCTTGTTTTTACATTTTAATGATTTCAAATTACCTCTTATTGCAGTCATTATCTCTCTTAACTCTTTAATTTCTATGAGTGACCAAAACAGATTTTCTCCTTACAATATCAATACAATAGCAAGCAGAGAAGAGGCGAAAACAAAGAAAGATATCAATAATAGGATTATTAGTTAATCTAATACCAAATTTTTATGAATTAACTTCGCAAAAATCATAAGGCGTGGCTTGGCGTGACCGAGTGGTATGGGTGCTGGACTTGTAAACTAGTGGTCCCGGGTTCAAGTCCTCTACCCTGCCATTTACTGGATTTTTCTCAGTCGCCTCGAGTTCAACTCCTCGACTGCACTGCGAAAATAGTAAACTGCTCTGCCTCCTGCCAGTTGAGATTTTCAAGCACTTTGTGTTTATTTCAGTCATGGTAAAGCGCTATTGTCTAGCGATAGAAATAGCACTATTTGAATAAAGTTTTATCATTAAGACAGTACGGACTGAGTTAAACGAACGCACCATAACGAGTTATAAAAACCCCCCACGAGATAAATTAAATTTTATGAGCTCATTAAACGCAAGTTTTATTCAAGATTCGCAATACGTCATTACGTAATTATTTATTAATTTTCATGTAAAATGTAACGTCGCTGAATTTTATCTTTTTGTTCCACAGGAAAGCAAGGCTTTTTTTTTTAATCTTTTCGATTCTAAGCGGATGTTTCGTTCCGGAAAACACAGATTTCGTAATTTCCAGAGTATGAAAGCATAGAAGAAATTGCTGATGAATTCACCACAATGACAGCTCATCTGTCTGTACTTATCAGATTATCAACGGAATTTCGTATTGTATATTATCACAATGAAAAATTTTATCGACCAACCAGAAACTCTCGCACATAAAACCGCAGATAAAAAAAACAACAACAATAAATTCCGTAAAAAATCATATTATGAAAATCGCAGCAATATCTCGGCATTGAGACTCACTTATTCAAGCTCAAGGTTATTTTTCACATCACCAAGAGTACTTCCTAAGTGTGTTTAGTAAGTAAGGTAGAAAGTAGCCGAGTTTCTTTATCGGTTTTCTGCGCTAGTAAGATATTTGTTCTCATAGCTTGTAATATTTGTTTTGTCTGAATGTGCAAACAACATCTGCAAATATATTTCTACAGAAGAATTGGATCATCTGCAAAATTAAACTTAGCTTCATCGCCAAGAACTTCAACATCATGGCACTCATAAGCACAAATGGAGACCGAGAATTACCAACTGAGACTGCAGAGGCTCACATCTCGCTTGCTGTGGTCCTGTTTGTCTGTTCTGTCCTTATTCTTGTGGGAAACTCGTTCACGATCGTAAGCATCTTACAATTCACCCGAAGAAAAAACACGTACACTTTACTAATCGTATCTCTTTCGTTCACGGAAGTTTTCAACGTGCTCGGGCCTAACGGAATTGCTTTGTACGCGATTTTGGACAAAAGTAGCGAATTGAAAGATCTTTTCACCTTGTGCAGAGTTCAAGCCTGGCTAATGGTGTTCTTTCGCATCGTAGCGACAATACTAGTCTTCGTCTTAACCTTAGATAGAGTTTTTGTGACAACTTTGCCACAGTTTTACCACAAACACTGGAAAGGAAAATTATTTATCATAATTTTCTTCGGCATTTGGATCAGTGCAACGTTTCTTGCTACATGGCCTCTGTTATGGCTCGAAGGTTTTCAAGTTTCCAGCGATTCCGGAGGGCTGTTTTGTTTATTCCCTCATGACAGTCCCTTCGCGCAGTTTTTTGTTCTGCTTCACTGTTTTTTGTTGATGATCAGCTGTTTTTGCTTTTATGCAATATTTGGTATGGCTGGCAAGAAATCTTTCAATACAAAGAATGCAAAACATGAGAACATGGATATTTCATCAAGACAGCTTATTGCAGAGAAAGACATTTTCGCGAGCTCGAAAGAGTTTTCTCGCCTGGTTGTATTGGTAGCCGTGGTTTACTTCTGTTCTCTTCTTCCATGGATGGTAAGTATCGGCAAAATTAGTTTTCCTTTTTAGTTTTTAATTCTTCACCATTTAAAGTTTCTTTTTAGTTTAACTTTGTGTCGATAAAGAAATGCCAAAAGTCTCTCTTTGAATAAAACGTTTCTTACTTATTTCCAAAAATATTCGATTGTGAAAGAATACATACAAACTACATAAGACTTCATTAGGCCGTTCGATTAAATGATAATAACCAGTGTTTTCCTTTATAAGCCCCTTTCCTCAAATATAATCTCGTTTTTGCACTACGTCAACAGAAAAATTAATAATTATTCACCGAAGTGGAGATGAATAGTACGTATACTTGCTATTCACTTCCGAAATAGCCAATCAGCGCGCGCGAAAAGCACCATTTACCTGAGATTATAAAGTAACCGCACGACTTACTTACCTTTTTTTGTTTAAATATCATTATTAAATTTATGAACTAATTAATCATATTGAATGTAAACTTCAGGAGGGAGATTTTTCGTAGGCCTCGCAGATATGAGCAGGTTCAGAAATAAAGCTCGGAACTCTTGAAAGTACAGTCGCAATAATTAAAACGACTTCTTATAGGGATCAATAGCGTTCATTTGAACTCATCAACGAATACATATTTCAAATATTCATGAACTATAAATCGGTCTGGAAAATCAATAAATATGTAAATATAAAAAGTAGATTCATAATTTTGTTCTCTTCGTTTAGAAACCTTCTTTTTCTTTTCTTTTTTTTAGGTAGCTTTATGTCTTGGTATTTTTTCAATTGGATATCCTTCTCTTTTTGGATTGTGTGCGACCCAGATACCAATGGTCAGTGGTTTACTGAATCCTGCGTTGTACGGGATCATGTGGCTCCCGTTCAGACGAGCTTACATCCGCGCTCTCAAGTGGCCTGGGGCAAAATGTTGTCACCGGCAAAGGTCTTTACGCGCACGGTCCCACACTCTAAACTGTAAGTTATGTGTTATTTTATAAATTTTGAGCTGTTTGGATGATAACGTACATTAAAGGGTTAACAACAATAACAACGAATCTCTCATTGTTCATAAGAATGGTATTAAATTGGAATAAAGTAAAATTGTTTAGAGTTAACTTGGTAACACGCAAAATTTAAAGCATAGTTTAATTATTATTGGAGCCTAGAGATTTCGAGCTAGCCCCAGCCAGAGACTAGTTTAAGTGATTAAACAACAGTGTGATACAGAGCCATGTGCAGCAATGTAAAGAAATACGAATCTATTCTGCCACTTGCAAGACTGAGCTAAGAAAACGTTCACTATTTTGCAAGACTGAGCTAAGAAAACGTTCACTATTTTGCAAGACTGAGCTAAGAAAACGTTCACTATTTTGCAAGACTGAGCTAAGAAAACGTTCACTATTTTGCAAGACTGAGCTAAGAAAACGTTCACTATTTTGCAAGACTGAGCTAAGAAAACGTTCACTATTTTGCAAGACTGAGCTAAGAAAACGTTCACTATTTTGCAAGACTGAGCTAAGAAAACGTTCACTATTTTGCAAGACTGAGCTAAGAAAACGTTCACTATTCAAACTGGTTTCTCTGCACTAACTTAATGGCAATTTTTGAAAGGAAAATGGATAGTATTGGCGATAAGAAAAATTATTTTTATCTAAAATGGGGACGTGATAGATCAAAACAAGTTTTCAAGTGAAAGATGATACAATTATGTAATGCTAAGGAAGTGTTACCTTTTAAAAGTCATGAAATTTTAAAAAAAGGGAAGTAAGTTTTTATGTACGAAAGCCGTAGGTTATAAACCATTATTACACTCGCATCGGCCAATAATGTTCCAGAATTTGTAACATCAACTGTTTTCCTTGTAACAGCCACCGCGAGTGCAAATCACGGCAGCTTCTGGTTATCGGATAGCTTAGTTGACGAGGATGGTGAACAAGAAAATGCATTTCAGATTCTGTTTGGTCCCACGTCATATATCAAGCCTCTCGACTTTAATCCAGAAGAGCTGGAAATGTTCGAACAAGAATCGGAAATGTGCGCCTCTTTAAACAATAACGGAGCGGTCTTTCAACACTCAAAACCCACAATCTGGAGAGAGACTGGAAACCATTTCCAAAACATTTTGGATCTTATTGACGCGATGACAGACGGAAGTCGACAGAAAGTAATTGAAAAGGGATTGGGAAGAGAAAGCAAAGACTCAAGATGGTCAAATGGTAACAGTGCACATAAAAGGTCGGCGGACAACATTAATATTGGTATTTCACGTCATAGTAGTGGTCTTGAATTATCGTTTCGCCATCCAAATTCCGCCCAAATCCCTAGCTTGCCTCATTGCAGAAAGTACAGCAACGGTTCTGCAGATTGTTCTTGCCTCGGAAAATCAAAATGCTACGTAGTGGAGCGAAAAAATCGTGAACTGGACTTTCTAGTGTCTAGAGATTTAATGGGGAGTGCCAGTTCTGGAGAATCCGTGAGGATTGAGATCTGAGCTTGTTCGTGAAAGAACATTCATTGGCATCAAGACTTTACAAAGTACTATAGGATTTTATTCGTAGAATTAAGATGACCAGGATAGTCTTGTCTTGCGAACTTATTTTCGAATGAATTTAGGAGTGTTAACAGTACTCTTAAGCGACGTTGTTTATCTAATTGACAAGCTGATTGGGAAACAATAAACTTATTGTTGGGAAAAATTCGCGAGTGTTAACGGTACCCCTAAGCAGCCGGAGTTGTTTCTTATCTGATTGGGAAAAATTGCGCTTTTAAGAGGATCATTTATGCTATGTTTAGACGAGCAGTTCCTCCTTTTCGAAGACGCACGATGGAAAAAAAATCGGCCAAAAAAAAATTTAGGTCAGCCGCGCGGAACTCTGAAAAGGCTACTTTTTCGTGCGCCACACTTTCAGAGTTCTGCGCGGCGCATTGACTTCCATTTTGTTTCGTTAATATCTTTCGACCCGCCCGACGGACCTCTTCGAAAGAAAGGGTTTGCTCGTAGTCTATACTATAGCTGCGTGTGCGTGTTTTTAAATTCTATGATGCATTACCTAGTTTCAAGAAGCAAGAGAACGCTCCCCGCAGTGTAAGAGAAAATATGTACTTTATTTTCCTGCGTGTGTAATTCATTTCTCGGTACAAGTTTTCTGAGTTTGTACATGTAAAATGAAGAATTTAAGTGAATTTTTTTAAAAGTATTTGTATTCTTTCGTTCTCTCTTTTTGCAAGTATTTCGTGTACACATGTCAATTTTATTTTGGTTCAAGGCTTGAGATTTTTTTTCGATAACCAAACCAAGAGTCTCATCTCGTTGACACTGATACCACCGATTTTAGTGCGTAGCCTAGTCTAGGTTTGTAACTGGAACTAGGCTACGCACTAAAATCGGTGGTACTAGTGTCAGTAAGATGAGAATCTTTACCAGTAAAGGGGAAGAGTTAGACAACGCCACAAGTCACAAGTTACTTGGAGTCTATGTCGATCAAGACCTCAGCTTTAATGAATATGCTGAACAACTATGTCGGAAACTGACAAAACGTATAGGTCTTCTTAGATCGATCAGACTATTTCTTCCCCTAAACGACCGCATAATTTTTTTCACAACACACCTAAAATGTAACAGACGAATTTTTCGTCTTCAGAAAAAAGCAGCTCGTGTTATTTTAAGCCTTAAAACGAGAGACCAACGTACTGCAACCCTATGCAAGAGACTGGACTGACTACCTAAATTAATTATGCTTATTCTACAAATGCTCAAATGGACAATTCCCAGAACACTTATGTAGTAGATTAGTGCGTATCAGCGACATGTCGACCAGAACCTCACGGTATGGTGATATAACTATAGCTATAGTTTACTTCCTGAACTTTAAAGAGAAGAAGATGATTAAAAAAAAGTAGTAAAAGTCAGTCAAGGTCGTAGTGGCGCTGTAGTAGCGGAAATTTTTTTCGACAGACTTAAGAAACTTGCGGGTAGGTGTAAGTTGGCGATACCTCGACACGCTTTTGGTGTAAGAACTTTTAAGCACTTCAGTGTCATCAGTGGTTTTCCTCTGTCTCCTTCGCCAATAAATTATCTTCTTGGTCACTGTTCCCTCTCTCATCCTTCGATCTGATCCAAAAGTTAGCCAGTGAAAATGGAACTAAAACTATAAATGTCACCACAGAGTAAACAAAATAGGTCTTGGCAACGCCGAGCCAGTTTATCAGAACACCGCTGAGAAGAACACCTGTGCCGACTCCTAAGCCCCAGTAAACTCCGCCAAGGACGCCTGATGGCAAAGAAATATGAAGTTAGAAACGAAGGCATGCGCATGCCAAGCACGAAACTGTTTGACCTCGTTCCCAGGGTCCTCTCTCTTTCTCCTTCTAGGGAGGAAGAGAGAGGACCCTGGGAACAAGGATGTCACAGCCATTTTGCGTGCTTCGTTATTTTTATATAAAGCCAGATTCTTTGATTTCTAGATACTACCATACTTGTGCGTTCGTTTCCTTGAAAATGATATCAGAATTATCGAGGTGGCTCTGAACTGTTGGTAATTTTCAACTCTGCGTGAGCCCTTTAACTCCCATGACTGACCAAGACTGAATTTCTCCTTACAATATCAATATAGGATCAACCAGAAGAGTGATAAAAATAAAGAAACATGTCGATTAGGGGATAATTAGTTGATCCACTACTAAATTCTCTGGACTGACATCTTAAGAATTGTATGGTTGACAGTAAGGAGAATTACAAATTTGATCCAGGAGTTAAAGGATTAAGACGAATTTTTTTTTTTAGTTGCAATTGAGCATAATTAAAATGTGGTCGCCAAACTCGTTATCGAGTTTCAAGCACATGCAGCTAAAATGACGATTTTTTCTGAGAAGCTGTGTCGTTGCTATGGTAATCTTATGAATTAAAACTAAACCCAATCTTAGGTAACCTTCTACACTCAAAGTTACTCCAGTCGCTGATTCACTTACCTTGGGTTGCTGAATAAAAACCAACTCGCAGTGACACAGTACCACCAAAAACCACACAGGCAGACCAGCTGGTTCCGTATAAGAAGCCCTGAGCGCTAAACAGTGCCACGCCCAGCCAGGGGTTCCGAACGAACGACATACTCATGTAATCAACAGTGTAGAACAGCAAGCAGACTGCTATGGTGCATGCGTGTCCGAATTTGTCTATAACTATTCTAGAGAGAGTGTACCCGCATGTGGCGACTGTGTATCGCAAACCGGAAGCCAGGCCCAACATGTAGGGTTCTGCTCCCAGATCATCCAAGTACCACAGACCGAAAAACTCGTTTAAACCTACGAGGACGCCTAAGAAGCAAGCTACAACCACGAACATGGCGTTATGAAAACGCATAAGTTCTTTTACTAAAAGCCACAAGTTTGAATCATTAGTGTCCTCATCCGGATATGTCGCCTTAAGGAAAATTAGGGTGAACATCGCTAGTGAAATAAACCCAGCAAAAAAATAAAATAAAACGAAGTAGTTTTTCACGATCTCGCCGCACACTTCCGACTGGTAAAAGTTGATGACACCTCCGACAACGAACGAACCAATAGCGACTCCAACTTCGCCCCATACCCGATAGTATCCGAACGTACTGATGCCCTCTTGGAGGAAACCCGCGACCAACGCATCAGGCATATTGAACACTACTGAGCCGACGATTTGACTGCTAATGGTAATAATTAAAAAAGTTGTAAATATCTGTGAAATCTCGGTTTCGTCGATACGACGGGTGAAATTTGAATGACCTGTATGGTTGAGAAACCCGCCATCTTCCTCGCTTTGTTCCGCGTCTTCATGACTTTTATCGTATCGTATTTCTCCTGTGGTAAAACTCAGTGGTGTTTTTATCACTGTACCGTTCGCTCTTGTCTCGATACACTCTTGATTTCTCGGTGGAAAAGGCATAAACAATAAAATTCCTGAAGAAAATGACACAAGAGACGCGAATAAAATAATCTTTCGAATTCTAAATTTATCAGCGACTGTTCCCCAAAACGGCCCGCCGATGAATTCAGAGAACAGTTTAACTCCGCTCAGAATTCCAGCCTTTGCAGCGCTCATTCCCAGCTGCTTAAAAAAGAGCATCAAATACGGAAAGGAGCTTCCAACGGCGGCGTAGAAGAAGAGAAAGTACGCTTTGAAAGCGAGTTTCGATGGATGGCACAAAGTGGATTTAGAATTCGGTGAAGAAACCAAAGAGGCTTTCTCTCCTTTCCCTTTACTTTCCATTTTACTGCTGTAACTAACAGCCGCTCTGTATCTGGGACTCGTTGATCGAAGTTCGTAAAGAAATATTCCTGTCGACTCGTTGTTCAACCAACACTTAAATATTCAAATTATTTCAGCCGTTTCGCTTGAGTGGTAGCCGGTATCTCTTTGTGTAAAATAAAATTAAAATAAGACCCCATGACTTCCATAGGATTTGAAGCCATGACGGGTTTAATGCCGTACGGGCCTGTTGGAAACTGTACGATACGTGATTTCGTTTATCTGTACATAACCAAACATGTATGTGGCACGTGTTTTGTCGTCCCATATGTGGCACTATGCTAACTCAATTAGCATTGGTAATTAGTCCCTAGGGATTTTGGATATAATAGATTGTTTTGTATCACTCCTTGTCACTTCACTTGAGGCCTTGGGCTGTGTTCTGCGCATCGAAGCGTTTTCCCACCCACCTCACCCCCGGTCGGATTGATCCGTCTCACCATCACCCCTTCGCCTGGCTTGGGCTTTCCCGGCCAGAGCGATTCTCCATACCTTATTACCATCTCATGAATAACAATTCCTAGGGAGGAATATTACACTATTCCACGTGCTTATAACGGGACGTTTGGTGTGTGTCTCTTTCGAATAAGCCAAGAGCTGTGATTGGGGGTTAACCGAAACTCTGTAGTATCATTAAATCAAGTGAATAACTCGTGACTTAATAGGGAAACTTGGCACAGCTTTTTCACGTTTTCGACAGGCCTGAATTTTTTTCAGGCCTTTTATTTTCACAACTACTCAAGTAGTGTTCATAACTGCGAGGATCGCTTGCAGATTCGTTTGTTGAGATAATCAGACCGAGAAGTAATTTAGATATGCAATTTTATTCATAACTCTAATAGATTTTGTCGTCACATGTCAACAATTGTTAACTACAAACACGTAGTGTACTCTGCCTGTGGTGGCAACATTCAAGCAAGGGAGTAACATCTCCATGGCACCGAGCGCGGTCCCACTTCAGTTAGAAAAAGGCCTGGTTACTAAATATAATACTGGCGCTTTCAAGTATCCCACTGTTCGATTTCGGCCATTCAACGTCTATCTTCGTAGGACACAGCTTGACTGAGTTACTTACAAACACATGTTCACTTTCCGTCAGTCAACCAAAACACTTTCACCGTTGATACTACGTTGTGTTTATTTCCATATTTACACTACCAAACTTCTTTATACCTCAGATAAGATTTGTAATTCGTTTTACAGCCTCTCGTCGTGCCGTGACATGTCTTGCATGTAATTCTCGGTGAAGATTTCTCATCTGATCCAGGCCCCCACTTTGCGCGACTGCGTCCAGACGCGAGTTTAGTTCTTGAAGGACTGGGTGGTCTGGTTGCTCCTCGTGTATAACTCCTTCTTCAGCTTCTTTTTCTATCTTGATAGGTTTTTCTTCATTTTCTTCCTCTTCTTCCATTTCATCGTCAGGTTCTGAGTCTCCTCTGTCGTCTGACATCTCATCACGAGGCTCGGTTTCCTCAGCTTCTGGGTCAAAATCTAGCCGGACGAGAAAAGAACTATTGAGCGAATTTCAAAGGGATGTTGTCAATCAAAACTAACTGAGAGTAATCCAGACGGCCAATCAGAACGAGGGAACATATCACAAGGAACCCATGAGAACTCGCAAATTGCCTATAACGCATGCGAGGGGGAGGGGGAAGGTGTATTGTAAACAAGAAGAAGTCCCTAGTCAGTCGCACGAGTAAAAAAAGCAAGAGTAAGTACTTTTGGTCCGCCTCACTCCCAGGGTTACGCGAGGCGGACTAAAGTCTATTTTTTTTTTCATTGACTTTATTTTTACTCGCACGATGGACTTTGCCGAAAAAGAGGGACCGCTTGTGGTCTAGGTTTATCAGAGAAGGAAGTTTATCAAAGCGGGTGACTTTAGTTAGGCTAAGTCATGTGCTCGTGGTTGGGCTTACTAAAACTTTTCTAAAGGAAAAAAAGCAAGTCACCAAATTCTTCTGTGTAGTCTTCCCTTTATAAGACTACCATGTGCAGTACGCATTATTTTAGTTGAAAGCCTACGATATTCAAAATGGAAACGATTTAAAAATACAGGTTTTCTCTGAACGGAAACGGGTAGTGAGCGTGACAGTGGCGTTCCGCAAGCGATTTCGAGAAAAACCGATCTAAGCCGGTCGATGTATGGTGCGAGTTTCGTGAAATAATTGTGACAATGTTTAAAAATACAAGTACATCTTGTTTCACAAGAAGAAGAACTCTAAAATTGCTACTTATACAGAGGTTTCTCATTAGAGCGAGGGGAATTCTTTCAAACATCAAGCTCAAGACAGGAATCTTACGTGAAAGTGAGCGTACCAAAGAGGAGAACTCGTTTGAGCAGTTATAGTCTATGATAGTTTACCTAGTCCTCGTTCCATTGCATCTAGCATACTCTCTGATTCCACCAGACCCTGATAGTGCCTCATTTCCTCTCTGAATGCCTTGTGTCGGCCCACAAACTCATCCACAGACACTTTGGCAACAAAGGTGAGGCGAGCATGTGATTGGTTTGTGCTGGGCGGCCTTGCTGAATGAGGAATGATTCCTGGGGCCAAAGGGAATACACAGCTAGTTATCGAAAGTGTTTTTTTTGAAGCACCTAAAACAGCTGTTACTTGTTTGTTCAGTTAACTCTCAATACAGTAACTGATTCGATTCAATAAGTGCCCCTCTCTAACAAGCGACTTCCTTGAATTTTTTCCTGTTAATAGCGCCTCTACTCTGATAAGTGCCCCTATTTCGTAAGCACTCTCCTACCAATAAGCGCCTCTATTTTGTTTTAGTGAAAACACTACTCGAGTACATCTCCTACCATTATTATGCGAAAACGTTCACTAAATACTTGTTACGTTTACATTTTCTGCAGCTGTTCCTTAAAAAGTCAAAACTTCGTTCCACACATTCTGCTATTTCTCAAAACAAAATAAAATAAAATAAAAAAATAACAATAAGTGCCCTGTCCCTAACAAGTACCCTGTTTCGAAGAAGCACCCGACTCTAAAGGTATCATAAGTAAATAAGCGCCACGGGTGCTAAATCGAATCATTACGGTGACTCAAACCCCTGAGGGTACTCCTATATGAAAATCATAGAGTAATTATTGAAATATCTAAACCTATACCCACCCCCGATAAAACTAGAATTTTGTTCCGCAAGTATGTTTCAATTAAACCCATCTCAGCCCTTATATTTTTAGTGAAATCGCGGGTTTAATGTATTGAGTAGAGATTAACGATAAAAACGTTCTAAAGGGGCCAAACATAACCTCCCACAGGAGCCCATTGGGCTCCTGCCTCCCGTTAATCTGGGACTTGAGTGACTAAGAAACCGGAATAAGCTCTTCCTCGAGCGGAAAATTGGTTCCCTGGGCAGACTTGACCATTTACATATTATACTATAAACTACTAAGGATTTTGATAAAAAAATTGACCTTTTTGTTACAGTTTGTTCATTTTGCATCAGAGATCAAATAATTAACCTATTACAACACAGAATTCTCTGGCAAAAATTTGATTTTGCGTCATGAGCTATTTCACAGCCAGAGGTGGAACCGATGCAAAGCACTTCCTCTTTTTACTTTAAATCTTTCTTCTCCAAACTTCTACATCCCTTAATAAAAACAACAGACACGCATTACACACAATTTTACTCCTTGTGTAGTTTAGTCTTTCTCCGACATCCATCACCAAAACAATTACAAAGATCAACATAGTTATATTTCAGTACCTTGGAAGACAACAGCCCTTCCGTATTTTGGTCGCACCTCAGTGATAATCTCGTTATCATTTGTCATTGTCTCATAGAAAGCTGTTTCTCCATAGTCATTCTTTGTCCAGTTTGGTGTTAGATATATCAGGTATGTCCATTCATCTTCATGTGGCTCACAATCTTGGTGTATACGGGTGTGGTCTGCACTCCTGATCAAGTTACAGGAGATGTCGTAAGGGAACCACTTGTCGCGCCCTGTTATATGTTTTAACGTCTGAAAAACCAAAGTCTTTGTTATCCCTTTACACCTTAACATCAATATGCATATTCTCCATACTGTTCTCTATACATTTCCCAAGGTGCTGATAAGGAGAATTAATTAGTTGGCGACCATTTCTGTTATTCTTGTGACCATAATGTGTGATCATGGAGTTACAATGTTCAGAGAAATTAGTTGCTTGTTACTCTTAAGGTTAATAATCCATTTTTGTTTTAGATTATGGTGAATTGTGAGTCAGATTTGATATAGAAATCGAGTATACAAGTGGAAAAAGATGCTTCATTCATTAGCATGACTGACTCTAGATAAAAAGATTTCATTACAAGCTTTGATTGGGGTCATCTGTTACATGCTTGGACTGAACACACTTAACTCTTGCCTCTCTTTAGTGCCTCTCATTATGCTGGAGTATCAATGGGCACCAGTGACTTTAAATAGCATTTTGTTACTAGTAAAATTGAACTCTCAAAAGGTTCTTTAAATTTTGTAAGAGGAGTGATGAAAAATTTAGAGACTTAAAACTTTGTCTAACTGTGACAACAAGCTCCTTGAAGCAGAAAGATCTTGTGCTGCACACAAAATTAGCTGGCTTCTCTCACTGCAAGATCAAACTTGTCTGTGAAGTAAATATGACACTTTCCCTCAAACTTTTATCTGGATCTATCACCAAATTCTTGTATCTAGCAGCTAGAGGGGAGAATTAACAATCAGATCTTGGGACATAAAGGGCTAAAATACAAACCAGCTCTTTTTTTATATTTTCTTTTTTTTTTAGCAAAGAATTTTAATCGACAAAGTGGTTTTAGCAGGGGTTTCAAAATATTTTAATGGTGGCAGACACTGCAAAAGTAGGTGACTATAAAAAGTCATGAACCCTTTAACTCCCATGAATGACCAAGACAGAATTTCTCCTTACAATATCAATACAACATCGACCAGATAAGAGATGAGAATAAAGACAAATATCAATTTGGAAATAATTAATTGATCCAATACTAAATTCTCTGAACTAACACTAGAAGAATTGAATGGTTGACAGTAAGGAGAATTACAAATTTAATCTGAGAATTAATGGGTTAAGGGCCAAAAGGTAATTATACTGACAAGAGTATATTGACATGTTATCAAGTGGCTGGTGGAACTCTGATGATTGCTGGCTTGTTTTAATTTGTAACCCCTGTTTTAGATATCAATAGAATTTAAGAATTGAGAGAGAACAAGAAGATTTTCAAATTGTGGCAACTTAACCTAAACAAGCAAGAGAGCTTACCTGCTGCATAATGTTCCAAAGTCTACTTTTGATATATGCATCAATCTCAAACCCTGCGATCCATTGGACATTGTCGCTGTCATCATCACCTTCATCGCTATCATCATAATAATATGTGCCATGCTTGAAAATGAATGCTCGCAACCGATCCAAATCTTCCTTTTCAAACAGGTCATCAAACACATGGATCTCCTTTCCTTCTAGTGATTTAGAACTTGAGACAAAATTCTTCTCAATGTCAATGTCATTTGGTACTGGCTTATTGCTGCCGATAAAACCGGCATCATATGCAGCCTGACGTATAGCTTTTGATGCAGCTACATCTGCATAGCTCTTCAGCATTTTTTCTTTTGATTTTGAGAACTGAACATGCAGAAGCAGCTGGCCTTTCTTGAAAGCAATGCTTGGAGGCCTTGGAAGGTAGGAAACAGAACTGTCCCAAACAACCAGGCGGCCAAACTTGGGAACAGCTCCAGCAACAATTTCAATGTCTTCATCATATCTGGAAAATTATTGTATGGAAAATGACATTGTAGTTCTTAGTCTTTCTTCTTCCCAAACCCTCTTTTAAGACTTCTCCTCTGATACACCCCTCATTTTTAAATTAATAGTTCGGATAATTTAACGCAATATCCATCTCTAAAATATATTTCATCGAGCAATAACTACGAGACTGTGTCAGACTATTACACATGATCACTGATTAAGAAAAACATTAAAAAAATTTATTGTCAGTAACAAAATACTTTGAATAACCCTTTCACTCTCAGATCTCACAAGTATCCCTCCTTACTGTCTGTCGTAAAATTCATATTATGTTAGTACAGAGAATTTTTGCATTGGAAAAACTAATAATCTGGTAAAAGACATCTTTTCTTTATTCTTAACACAACATCTGCCTGATATTGTTAGCATTGATTTTTAACTAAGGAGAAATTCTGTCTTGGTCTCTTATGGGAGTTAGAGGGTCAACTTTCTAAGAATTACCTGAGAAAAGAGTATTGATGATGGAAGCTGACAAGAAAGGATGAATTTCCTTCTAAACCCCTTGTTAAAGGCTTAATAACTTTAATCAATCCTAATATACCCTTACACATCAGTATGCATTATAATCTCCCATACATTTACTATTGTGTTGCAGAGAGAATTTGTTTAACAATCAAGAGTTTCTTTAGTTGGTGATCATTTCCTTTATTCTCATGACCTTAATGTTTGATTCAGGGGGGATATTGTAAGGAGAAATTAGATTCTAGTCACTTTTAGGAGTCAAAGTCAGTTTAGTTTATTCAATGCAGTAGATCTGTTTGCTTATGTTTGTAATTATTATACAGGCTTTGTAAAATAAATGTGAATTTGTCAATTATCAGCATAAAATTTATTTAGTACTCTATACTTACAAATATAGCTCTCCATAATCATTTTTCCTCCATTTTGGATTCAAGAACATCATGGCAGAAAATTCACCATCTGTTCTATTGGCATCAGTGTAAAGTTTTGTGAAGTCTCCTCGTCGCATAAGTTTCCCTCTTACTTTGTAAGGATAGTAAATGTCTTTTGTGCCAACAGCATCCATCACTGCCTTCTGAATTGTTTTACCCACAACAGATTTTGAAAATTCAACACAGTCTACAGGATTCACCCATGGAATATTATCTGATAACTCTTCGACGCCGCCATCGTAAGGTTCAAAAAGCCGAAACTGCCAGGAACCTAAATCTATATTCAGATAATCTAAAAATGTTCTCAGGGTATTTGGTTTTAAAAGCTTGTCAAAGACAAAAATGTTTCGTCCATCATTTGTTTGATATTTGTAGGATAGGTGTGAAGTAAGGTCAACATCAAGAACAGAATCCTACAAGATTAAGAATTTAACATGATGATTAATAATGGTGATAGGACTTTGTGTTGTCAAATTCGGTCTGTAATCCTATGTTAAGTGATCAACAAAATTGGATAGCTGTGAAGTGGGAGTGCAGTTTATGAATCACAAGGCAAAACTTAGTATCTTCTTTTGGGCTTGTCAGAGCAAGGTGTTTATGAGAAGATATGATGCAATCTTTGGCTGATCAGAGGGGAGGAAAAGCCAACAAATATATCAATATAAGAGGAATTATCATAGATAGAAATACAAGTAAATAAGTAACTTAGGACATAAAGCCTGTGAATGGGATTCATAATATGATTATTTTACCCAACATTACCAAAACAATCAATGCATAATGGCTTAAAAGCAATACAGTCTTTTTTCTTTTGCTCAATGAGACAGTAAGAGAAAGGAGGAAAGAAAAAAAAATGAGGTGCTCACATGATAAAAATGCTTATCAACTGAAGTAAGTTGAGCAAGATGGGAAAATATTTGGCTCTTTGTCGGAATATTTGACTCTCGACTCTCTTTCATAATCTTTAAGCTTTGCTGGCACATGGTTTATACCTCCTCAACTCAAGCCAAATGTTTCACCTTCATTAGCCCTTGCCCTCAGACAATAGTTACTTATATCTGTCTAGTGATACCACTGCACTCTGCCTGGCTTAACCCTCCAATTCACCGAAGTGATCAAAATTTAACTTCTCCCCATAATATCTATATGTTACCCAACAAACAGGTAATAAGAAAACTTAAAGTAATCTCAGCTCAAAGTGGTTATCTTGATCTAACACCATATTCTTGTAACTAGTTTACAAGGAAATGTATAACAGCTAGAGGGGTGGAATTAACAATCAGATTTTGAGAGTTGGAAGGCTAAACCAGCAATGCTCCTGTCCATTGAGCCGATCCAAAGCTGGTTAATGATCATTACTTTTAATTCTGTTCACTCTGAGTGTTGGGACAAGTATATAAAATACTTTTAAAAAGCGGTAAACCTAACACTGGAACTCACAACTTTGAAAAAATGAACTTAAAATCTCTGATGAAACCAGAGAGCTGACATTTCAACTTTAAAATATTTCCATAATTAATTTTGTAAAGGTTTGAAGTAAGATTATAATTGCAAAATATTAAACCAGCTGTAGGTACATCAATAGATAAGAGAACAATGTAAATAACGCATTTCCTCAATTGACCTTGCTTGTCGCCTACCTTTGGAAGTCGAATCTTCCAACCACTCTAAGTTCCCCAATATATTATGGATTTAACGACTAAATCCGAGTTAATGGTACAATATTAAGAACAAGTAAACCCAGAATGATAAATAATATCCTAACAACTTTTTCAAGGATTTTTAACTTGTCATGTTTCGTGGATAGTTTCCAAAACTTAATTTGCAACTTTCGTTTTTATCACATCGTAAACCAAACATAAAAACATATAAAAGTTGTTGGCAGCATGTCAATCGATTTAATATTTGAGAGGTAAAACCCAATAAAAGCCCCAAACCAATTAAAAAACACACTCTGAAAGACTACTACTGCGCGATCTTTCAAAGGAAGATCTTTTGCCGTGTTCTGCTCTATCACCTGCTTAATATCATAACAAAGTAAAGAACACTCTACCTCTACATTTCCCTCTGCAATACCGAACTGAAAATTCTCCTTTGCCTCCCAAACTTGAGAACCTGCTTCAATATCAGCTGTGGACGGAGAAAGTTTACTGAAGAGAAAGAGCGTTAGCAGTAGTTCACGTAGCGCCATGATTTATCTTGTTCAACAGTAGATTTCGCGGTGAATGTTTTAATGTTTTGAGAATAAGTTAATCAGTCAACGATCGGAAGAACAATGGTTTGTCGGCTTCTTAATGGATTGCTGAGTGTGATTTTACGTTCAAGGTAATGTTTCCTAAGAAACTGAATAATCCTTTAAACTGGGTTCTAAAATAATCGCGCTATGGTCCTCTACTGAGGCAAAACAAGAAAATCGCGTGTTTCAAGTTTAGCTTGTTACTGATTCGAAACTATAGTCTCCTTACATAGTCACGCAATTTCCGTTATGCGCGTAGGTCGAAGAGTGCATTAAAGCGTATTATGGAAATCTTCCCTCGATTGGTCTTATCAAAATGAGACGTGAACAGATGGTCAGTCGAAATCAGCTGACTATTTATGACTTGCGATACTTCGAAGCGTCGTTAAGATAGTGTACACAGTATTTCAGCCGATAAAAGGGGAAAAACTTGCAGGAAATCTCTCCACTTTCGCTTGTCTTCTGCGACATGTTGTGGATTGATCACGGAAGAAAATATTTTCCCGCCGGTGGTTCAATTCTGCTGTTATCTTTTGTCTCTTTGTGGTATTTAACAACGGCTTCATCTCAAGGCTATTGCGACAAAGATGGATGTGATGAGATCGGGCAAAAAGGTATTCCTTTACAGTTTATTTTAACAAGGTTTTTAATAAAGTAAGGTCAACGACTTCAAGACTTCTTTTAAGTTTCCTGGCTGTTCTGCAAACGATCGATGCTCTAAATGAATTTTCCGCCGGTTCACTAATAGACATTTAGAACTGTGTTTTATATGAAAACGAGAACACCTTTCTAAGCAACGCGTACGCTGAATACACTTAATTGTTGTATTATGTCAGGCATAGACCTGCCACGAACACATCCAAAATGTTTGTATTTGAACAAAAAATACTTTTGCCGATTTCAGTGGCACTTTTGTACCTACATTAAAATAAAGCTGCAATTGGAGAAACGTTTGTTTAAGAGGTAATGTTTGAGCCGTAGTATTTTTTGACATACGTATAATTTTCTGATTGGTTTGTTTATCGCGGGGTAGCCATATGGCCACGTAATTTATACCCAGAGCCGCAGTCGCCACTCACTTGTGCTCACCTTACAGGCTTTGGACAAAAGCGGCTTCTGCTGATATTTGATCGGCTAGAAGAGCAAAAACAACAATTGAAAACAAAAGGAAAATAATTCATTTAAAATTAAACTTTGAGGTTCCTAGTTTTTATGTACACAACATGAAATCCTTGTTCATGACAACAGGTGCATTGGATATCAAAAGGGGGTTTCAGGAGCATGAGTAGACATTTGAACATATTAATCCTTTGGCTCCCAAGATCCAATATGTAATTCTCCCCTCCTTGTGCCATATATTTTCCAATTCAATCATAATGAGAATTTGATGCTCAATCAAGATTACACCTGTTGATTGATTGGTTCGTTCATTCTACAAAGTTTAATTTTTTCCAGATAACATAATGAAGTCACAGGGGTGAGAGAATAAAGCTCTTAAAATTTTCAGATTCAACATCTACTTCTCCATCAGTTTTACTAAAGAATACAAGATGATTAGGAAGGAGAATCTAACAGTTGATCAGAAGTCATAAAGCAATTTTTTTTCCACCCTTTCAATTCCTTTCTCATAAGAGGAGTCACATGTGTTTCACATCTGGGATGGAAAGAATTAGCTTTTTTTCTTTTCCAGGCCACTTGAAACCTTTTGGTGAGCACAGACAAGCAGAAGGTGAAGTTTCAAGTCTGCAGTATGCGCCTGGTGGTGCTGACTTCTATCACAACTACATTCACAAAAGGAGGCCAGTGGTCATCAGAAATGGAGCTAACCACTGGCCTGCAGTCCAGCTATGGCAAAATGAATCTTACTTGACCTCAAATTATGGATCTGAAATTTTCACTGTAGAATATCGCAAGAAATTCAAAAATGAATTTCCGGTTCGGAAACCACTGGCTTTTAGAGAATTCTTAAATATTTATAGACAGGAAAATGTGTACCTGGATTCTGCATTTCCACAGAACAGTGCCATGTTGAAAGACATTTTTCTTCCATCGATTTTAAACTGCCATGAGATATGGTCAACCATAGACAACCTGAATTTATTATTTAACGGTGGGGAAGCAAATTCTGCTTTTCATCATGATGGATTAGAGAACATTATTACAGTTGTATCAGGTTCAAAGAAGGTATATCTGGTCAACAGCACATATGCAAAGGAACTTCATGCCGATCAGTTCACCATTGCTCCAGGAGTCCTTTCCATTGATCCAGAGAAGTTAGATTTGGAGATGTATCCCAAACTAGCAGATGTACCTTACTATGAAGTAACTTTGAAAAGAGGTAAGTTAGCCTTGTTCATTTTTTTAAAATTATTTTTATAACCAGTAATTTTTATCTCTTTCACTCCCATGATCTCATTAGTAACTCTAGTTACTGTTAAACATACATATCTTATAATGTTAGTTCTGAGAAGTTGGTATTGGATCAACTAGAATTATCCCTGAACCAATATTTTTCTTTGTTCTCATCACTTTTCTGTTAATATATTGTATTAATAGTGTAGGGGGAAATTCTGTCTTGGTCAGTTAAGGGTTAAGAATATATCTTCAAAATAATTGTTACCAGGCATCGCAAAATTTCACATTCTCTGATAGGTGACATGTTGTATATCCCTCAATACTGGTGGCACATAGTGAGATCATATGACTCTCCAAACATTGGCATCAATGTCTGGTTTGCAATGTTCAACTTCGAAGAGCAGTTTAGAAAAGAAGGGATTTCTGAAGACACTGATGTTACAAAGGTACTCTCCCTAATCTTTGATACCAGATTGTTATAGTTTTTAAACAAAGATTGTAATACTGTATTTAACATATCCCATTGGCTGGTGTCAGAAATGTGATTGGTCAGTTTAGCATTTATGAAGTGGAGTATAGCCTTCCAGAATTTGAAGCTGTCAGTTTTTGCCAAATGTTTTGCTTTACATGGCTAATTGTTATTAACTTTTGTTAGCAAGTGGAAGTTTTTAAAAAAATTTTTCTTCTGTAGATTTTGTTTAAAAAGGTGCTAGTGACTGACCAATGCTAAATTGACTTCCTTTGCTTGTAGCATTAATCTTTCATTTGAAGCTGTGCTGCAAGGTTAGAAATTAAATCCCAAATTCATGAGTAAATGCACAGTAAAGATACGATGAATATTTCACAGAGCATATCTGCTTAGTCTGGACTCCAAGTTAGGAATCTCTTTTCCCCTTTGAATTTTTGGCTTGTAAACTTCACATTCAAAGCGTTTTGTCCATCTTTGTAACAATATGTCCCTGTCAGGGTTCAAGCCCAAACTCAGACAGCTAAAACTATTGTCCATTCTGCCAATTAATTATTTTTTCTTCTTGTATTTTGTAGGTAACAGAGCTGTTTGATAAGTTAGTTGGTTATGAACCTGACAGGATTCAGTGCCCAGAAGAGAAACTTGCCTTGAATGACATTCTCAAAATCAACACTAGTGACCCAAGTAGTGGACCCCTAAGGATTCCAAAACAGAACGAGAGACCACCAGATGTTGTCCTTGCAAGTGGATATACAAGTGAGTGATGACCAGTAATAAGCATGATACTGATTGTGTTATTTGCTGTAACCATTTGAAGTTAGAACAATTTTCAACTGAGCATGAAAAATAATCCAGGATTGCAATTTGGTTTAATGCTTTACCTCTCTCTGAGGTTGGTCCAGAAAACTTGTGCCACTTTCTCAAGCAATTAGATGAAAGACTACTGTAAGCCAATCACAACTTGATCCCCTGCCTTTTCCATGCGTTAAGCAGTTTGGTTGTCTTTACTTTTAGTTCCCATTGGTTCTTAAATGTATTTTCCTTCTTCTGACTGGCCATTGCGATTGCTTTGGTTTTGGTTTTACAACACTCAGTCAAAAAGCACACTAACCATGTCGAGTGATTCTGTTTTATGCTTTCTTAAGTACAGATAGAATGATATGGGAGAGAGGGTTTTGGAAATGGGTCTAGGTGAAAATGTTCTTGAAGTTAAATTTTCAGGCTTTGTTTGTTGGAAGGTTGGATAACTCTGTCCAATGGACAGCTCAGTATCCAGGGGATAGAGCAGTATATTTTGCTATCTCTTATTCACTCTTACAGTGTTTGCATCTCCCTCCTTATCCCTTTCTTCTAAACTTACCCCTTCATCCCTTCCATCTTTCTATTCTTACCACTCCTCTTCTCCCCACCCCCCCCCCCCCCCCCATGTCCTTTTTTTTTTTACCTCCAATACTTTAATCATCTTGTTAGGTCCAAAGTTACCTTGAGATTAAGATTTTCCTAAAATATTGTTGGCACTTTGTTCTTTTCTTTCACAAAAATATGCCTCTTTCTTGTTTGTTGTTCCAGTGTCAGTTTTGAACTATTCCATTAATCTCTAAAAGCAAATAAAAAATTTACTCACCTGCCAGCCAACAAGATTTTAGTTTCTGGTCATTAAATGGTAACTTTGAAAACACTTTGAGCTTGAGCTGGAAGTCCTATTGGTTCTAATGTAAATTTAAGACTATGATTTAAGTTTGACTTTGTTTAAGTTACTGACTTAAGGCTACCGTGAGAGTTTTAAACCATTTAACCTTAAGAGTGAGTAGTAACTAATTTCTCTCAGGAGTATCACCCTTGAAGCAAACATGAAAGTCATGCAATTAAAGGAAGTGATCACCATTTAGAGAAATTCTCGATTGTTAAACAAATTCTCCTTGTCAGCACCTTAAGGAATGTATAGAGAACAGTGTGGAGAATATGCATACTGATGTTAGGCTGTAAAGGGTTTGAATATCAGTAGTGACATGCTATCATACTTTAGTCATTGTTATATTGAACATTCTTTGTGTTTGCACCTCCACAGTGCCAGTCATGGGGTTTGGTACAGCAACACTGATGGAAAACACGACAGAAGCCGTAAAGACAGCTCTTGAAGTTGGTTACAGGTAAAAAAAAACTTGCCATTAAACGGCTGGGAATATATGAAAGTCATATATTTGAGCTGCAGATAAAGACATGAATATGAAAGCAATCTTCACAGTTATGAACACCACTACTTCTTTTCACTACTGTTTAAGTAGTGTTCATAACTGTGAAGATCACTTTCATATTCAAAATTGCCATTAGTGTTAGAAACTTTAAATTTTAAGAAACAATTTAAATCTTATGGCACACAAGGTTGAGATGTTGGGTGTTTTTTGGTTTTTTGATCAAAAAATCTTTCCAACTTAAAACTGAGCTCTTGTTTTGAGAAATGCAGAACTAAGCCAATTTAAATATTAGCCTTTTGCTAGTACTGGGTGTTTAACCCTTCACACCCTAACACCAGGGTACATATTCTCAAAACTGTCCTCTATACATTTCCTAAGATGCACAGAAGGAGAATTTGTTTAATGATCAAGAGCTGCTTCAGTTGGTGATCATTTCCTCTATTTTCATAACATTAATGTGTGATTCAGAGGTGATTTTGTGGGGAGAAATTAGATGTTAATCAAGGGATTTGAACTTATTATCTGTCTGGGTTTATTTTGTTTTTGGTATGCTTTGGTGGAGTTGTTTAATCCCATTCACGGTGAGCTCTTATGATTTAGACCAGCTGACTCTCAAGCAGACATGACTTTCTCAAATAACATCCTCCAATTTCTTTATCTCTAAATAGGTTGATTGACACTGCACAAGGCTATCCTGACTCAGAGCCACAAGTTGCAAAAGCCATTTCAGAGAGTGGAATCCCTCGAGCAGAAATCTTCATTATGACCAAACTACACCCCAGATTTCTTGGCTATGAGACAACATTAGAAGCCATTGAGATGTCTCTGAAATCGCTGAAAACGGACTACATCGATTTGTTTCTTATACATTCTCAGGCCTGCGACGACTTTCTCCTCATCTGCGGAGAAGGCAAGTTTTTTCATAATTATAATTATCCCATATTGTACTATTTAGTCCCACTCCAACTCACCCCTTTCTCGGACATCCATTCCCTCATCCCTGACCTCTTACCCCTGACATTTCACTCTTCATCTCTTATTACTGACCCCTTACAGCTATCTCTCACATTTCTGCTCTTACCTTTTGCTCCTTGTCACTAACCTCTGACCCTTGACATTTGACTCTTCACCCTCACTGTTGACCCCTCGCCCCTATTTCTTAAATCTCTGCCCTCACCCATTATTCTCTAAGCCTAACATTTCCGTACTCACTTGAGTCATGGTCCTTAAAAAGCTGGGTGGGCATGGTTTAAGTATTTGTACTGTAAACTCTGATCTTTTGCTTGATTTCCATAAAAAAAAAATAGTTCTAGCGGATCACTTGAGCAGGAAATTAATATGTTGATGCTTTTAGGAGAACCTAAAGGCACATGGCAAGAGAGCTGGAAAGCCATGGAGGAAATGCAGAAGAAGGGAAAGATACGCAGCTTAGGTGTCAGCAATTTTTACATACAAGACCTGGAAGAACTAGTAAAACTTGCTACAGTACCAGTATCAACAGTCCAGAACTGGTTTGACCCGTTTCATCAGGACAGGCAAGTTCGAAAGTTTTGTCAAGAACATAACATCCGGTACATTGGGTATTCAACTCTCGGTAAGGTTTTGTTGAATAAGATCTTTGAAATATCAGTTACTTTTACTTCTACTGGCTTTAACGTGTTTGTACTTGATATGTTTATTTATGATGCTCAATGTCTGGCATTTGTAATCTCCTCCAATCCTCACCGTCCTTGGATAAGCTTTTTCGTTATTAGTTTTTGTTGCCTCCCTTGAGCTGAAGGAAATTTTTGCACCTCTCGAGGAAATGACTCAAATTTAGTGAGGCGAACTGAAAAGGTTTTCACGAAAGATGAGGTTTAAATCAAGTTTTTTTTTCCATGGACTAAGGTTAGTTGAACGAACCCGAGTCAGTGATTTTTCATCGATCATCTTTTTTTTATATAGTGTTCTCTTTCCTGTAGGCACCCAATGGGTTTACTTCCACGGTTTGCAGAAAAACCCTGTCCTTCATTCATCGCTGATTTTAGAGGTTGCCAGCCATTATGAGTTTGTTGCATCTCAAGTCGTTCTTCGCTGGGCCATTCACATGAACGTCACAGTCATTCCGCGGTCAAAAAACCCTCGCAACATTTACTTGAATTTCCGGGCCTTGGACTTCTCCTTGAACGAAAATGAAATCGTTTATTTCACCAACATCACTGATTATGAGTACCATCCTCTGGAACAGAAGCTAGACAAAGGATTAGGTTAGTGAGATAGAAAGACAAAAAAACGTCCGATAAAATTTCTGAATTGTAGACTTCGTCCTTGATGGAGATATTCTGCGAGGAAATCAGTGCTAATGGCGGGAAAATTGTAATCAGTGACAAGTGCGGGAAAACTTTTAACCAATGACAAGCGCGGGAATTCTTTTTACTTGTGTCAAGTGCGGCAAAACATGAAACCAGTGTCAAGCGGGGGAAAACTTATAACCAATGAAAAGCGCTGATTACATTTGACAGACGCGGGAAAAAGTGAAATTAGGCAAAAGCGCGGGTAGTGCTAATTTAGGGAAATGCGTCATTAGTGACTAGCGCGGGAAACTTGCTCTCAGTGAAAAGCGCCGAATAATGTGTAACCAATGAAATCCCCGGGAAAACGCGTGACCAACGAAAAAAGAGGGAAAAACATTAATCTAGTATCCCCGAAAAATATTTTAAAAATGTGGGGGCCAAGCCCGGAAAAATCCAACAAACAAGAGGATCATTTTCCTACTCAGTTCAGACGGTGATTTTTTTTCCTTGCAATTTATTTTTCGGAATATGTGGACGATCTGATAAATTTCTTTTTAAAAAGTTACAAAAATCCTCGTAACAGACTTCATAAACCCTCCGCAGGTTGCTCAGATAAGCATTCAAACTGTGAACAGTGGGCAACTTCAGGGGATTGCAGAACCAATCCGGACTGGATGCTGGTTAACTGTCAAGAAAGCTGCGGGCTTTGTTGTGAGTTTAACATAACCAAAATTAGATGTATCTTCTTAAATGTGGCTATGTTGACTAAAACCTCTCCTTGTAGCTTACATTTTATAATGTTCCTCTTCAGGTTGGGGTACAGTGTCTTTACCACCGTTATAACTCAGCTGTTATAACTCACATGACGTAGCTTTATGGCAGGTCGTGGATAAACTACGTAGTGATATTTTACCTTTAAATTTTCCCTAGAGATTAAGAATCAAGTGGGCGTAAATTGATTTAAAGTTTTTTTGATTTCTTATCGTCGAACTGCCAAGGGCGAAGATGAAATGAGGGCTCAATTGACAGTTAACTCGAGAAACCGAGCGTTTTTGCTATTTAAACATGTAATGGGCCTGCAAACCACCATTTCCACTGAATATAATCATCTCATATTCATAATTAATTTCGCATGGTTTATTTTTTATCTTCCTCTTTTTATTAGATGACGAGGACTTCGGTGATGCCTCAGCGATACCACCGATGGTGTTTATTGGTTCTGAAGACCACTTCATGTATGCACTCGGCGCAGCTAGCGGAACTGTCATCTGGAAATTCCGAACTCTTGGCAAGATCATGTCGTCTGCATCGCTCAGCCAGGACGAGGAGATCGTTTACTTCGGCTCCGTGGATGGTAAGGTGTACGCACTTGGTGCAGCCAATGGTTCAGTCGTTTGGACTCTAGTGACACAAGGTGCTGTTGTGGCCAGCCCAACTGTAAGTGTGAATGGAACTGTCTTCATCGGTTCACAGGATAAGATTGTTTATGCTTTGGATGGTAGAAATGGATCTGTTGTTTGGAAGACAGATCTTGGCTGCCCAATTTGGGGTGCTGTCGCTGTGGACAACCAAAGAGGACTGCTATTCGTCGGCTGCACCAGGGATAAGTCGAACGCAACGGATTCTCAAGACACACCTCATGTTTTCGCCCTCGAAGCCAACTTGGGCAAAATCGTGTGGACTTTTGACAGTGCTGGAAGCGTTTATGGCTCTCCAACACTTCTGCCTGGTGGCCAAACCGTATTCTTTGCTTCCCTAGACCATAATATCTACGCTTTAGACCGCGAAACTGGTAAACTATATTGGTTGTATGACACGGGGTCCGAAATAGAGTCCTCTCCAGTGGTCAGTAGGTTGGACGGTACCCTATACGTTGGCTTGATTAAGGGTCAACTGATTGCTGTTAACTCCGTGAGCGGTCCTTTGGCGGGAAAATTGAAGTGGACGGTGAATACTGGCGGGGAGGTTGTGTCATCGCCTGTCATCACTGAGGACGGAAGGGTGAGTGAAGTTTGTCGCTGCGTACCAACTCTTTCAATTAGATTGGATTAAAGTTCATATAACAAGGCTTTCTGAAGTGCGGGAAAACGCTAGGGACCAACTAACGACTAGCTAGAGCTTTGTATGTGATTGGTTTAACAGGTAGCGAGATTTTTTTTTTTTGAATCAATCACTACGCATGAAGATGTCAAATGATTACAGTCCAGATCACGTAAGAAACCTAATTGAAAACTGCCTCCAACACCGAATTCCTTGCCTACTTTTCTAGTTAACAGACCTGTAGAATTAGCGAAATACAATTCGAAATGACATATAGAGCCTCGTTGTTCTAATCTGTGCAATTCTGTCATCTAAAACCACAGGTTTTTGTAGGATCTGGCGATGGGCGCATCTTGGCACTCAACCAAACTGACGGTTCACATATATGGTCTCCAACAACAGGTGACTACATCGTGGCGTCGGTGGCTGTTTCACGCGATAACGCCGTATACGCCGCTAGCTCGGATAAATTTGTTTACGCTCTACACGGTGATGATGGCTCTGTCATTTGGAAGTTTGAAACTGGCGCTGCTGTTGTTGCGACTCCAGCTCTTTTTCCAGAACAAGTTATGCCGATTGGATAAACTAAATGAAACATGAATCTGTTAATTTAATAGATAGAACTTTAAATCAGTTTTTTGAAGGCAGAAAACTAAAGCTTTAGTTAACAAGTGAGTGGCCAGAGTACGAGAAAGAAGCTCAGCAACAATAAAAATTCGTAAAAAGGTACACGTGATCGTCGCTAAACGCGGGAAATCAAACGCGTGCGACCAAGTTGTGAGTTGCTCATTTGTTTTTTCTCTAACTGATACATTTGTCGCAAATCTTGAAGTGTTGAGTTTTTTTGTTTTGTTTTGTTTTGTTTTTCATTTTTTTGTTTGTAATGCCATTATTTTTTGAAAACAATGAAGTATAATTATTTATATACGAATATAATATATGAAAGAATCTTTTCAGTAACTTTTCTGTTGTAATGAAAAACCAACAGCAGTAAGCAGTTATAGGAATTACATTAAAAGGAACAATTTTACTTTATCTTGCTTCATAGCGCGATCTTGCTGTATTTCATTTACGTTTTCAAAATAACTGACATCGAATCAGAGAATCTGAAACGTTTTTGCAAGACGAAGAGCTCTCAACAATGACAATCGAAATACATGGTATCTTTTCTTTATTACATAGCTGACAGCACCCGTGGGCAATATGTAGCCGGAATCCTGCACGTGTTCCGACCGGCCACTTGAGCAGCCAACATGAGCCCATCTTGCCCGCTCGGGATTGCGCGCTTTGATCCAACGTAAGAAAAAAAAAGTGCGTAGAGCAAACTTTCATAAATCGGACATGTCGGCGATGAAACTGCAAAAGCGGCAGAAGAAAGTTAAAACAAAGAGAACATAAACGAACCTCGTGGGTGTATTGTGCCACAAACACATTTGGCTTTCTTTCCCTCTCTCGAAATGAACAAGTTAATATTGATTCTTATTGAAAGCGAGATATTTTTACTATTTTATTGGCCAAACTTGTTCGGTTAGGATGACTGAATATTAGCCTCGTTCTTTTTTCGCCTTTTATGGACCTCGACTTCGTCTCTGTTCATAAAAAAAGCAAAAAAAATAAAAAAAGAACTCGGTCAATATCCAGCCTCATTGACCTCACGCTTTATTAATAACGTATATGAATCTGGCTTTGTTTTCATTCCAGTTAAGACTGTTGGTAATGACGTCAATACTGATCGAGGATTTTTTATTTTGGTGCAAATGATAAAGCTCTATATAATTATCTCAGATTTTGTTTCCTTTCTTTGCAGGGTCATAAGTCTACTGAGATCATATTTCTCGACGCAACAAAACACTAATTTTCGAAAATATTATACAAGGTTCATACAAACTGTTTAAAAACTCAATTCAATTTGTTATAAAACATTCTTGGAAGAAAATAAAGCAAGATAGTCACATAGCATGTTTGCCCACGTCATCTAAGAAGGATTGTGTTACATCGCAAATTTACTCTTAACTTCTCATTGGGAAAATTCCGCCCATAAATTATTTAACTTGAATCCAATACTAGATCAGCCCATGAGGAAACTGAAATACTTTTCAGTCAAGTGTTATTTTAAATTTAGCGGAGTTATAATAGTTTACCAAACCCACGTGCTAATACTTGTGATCAGTTGCTATGAAAGAGCTTGTTACCCATTCGTTGATGAAGTGCCAATTGCTGTTTCATTTTCACAATACTGCATATTTAATTTTTTCATTTTTTTTTGTCTTCATTTTCTTTCAGCTGTAGTTTGTTGACGTAAGTATGTCGAAAATAAGCCATTTTTGTTTACCTTCCTCGTTCAAGATATTTGCTGATACTTAAAATAAGACAGCGTTGTTCAATTCTGTTGAACACTTTCTTAGAAACTTCCCTTAGCAAAATCGAGGAACGCTGTCGACCTGTAAGCGAAATTCTAATTTGTTTAACTTCCACCAATTAAAGAAACCAAAATAGCCAGAGGGGATAATTTAAAAAATTTATGTCTCCAATTTACAAACAAAAGAAGTATTAATACATGCTGCGTGAAAAAAAACGGAATTTCTAGGGCTAAAAAAGATGACAATTAAATTTAAAGAAAAGAGACAATCAATTCCTAGAGAGAAATTCTTTAGGAGCACTTTGTGTTTGATTGTCCGGCTTAAAGCCTGAAATAAAGGCTTCACATTGAACACGTTTTCTCGCTTTCATTTTTAATTATTAGAGGATCGAATATTTTTTTATCCTCGTTGCCTCGTTAAATCGTCATGGGTTCCTGTAGTTACGTAAAAGCGCTCTTTACATTTATGTAATTGCCTCATTTTTTGACGTAGCGAGGAAATCACCCACAAATCTCAGGATATGAATTTGTCTCCTTTTTCATATGATCTGAATTTTTCAAAATTGAAATGAATTATACTACGCAAGATATCATACTATTGAAGTACTCTTTTCACTTAAATAATACGTCTGACGTTACCATGTGACAAGTTGTATTAATTTGATTTCCCTTTTGAGAAAATGATCTATGTCTCGCCCCGGGCTTGAGAATGCCTGTTGCTTTTCACTTAAGCGAGTTAACTTTGTTATTACGTGGTTTCCATCAATTTTTAGTTTTGTCTCAGAAGAAATCCTATATAAGATCACATAATCAATCCAAAATTTGCCGTCCTTTGAGCGACATAGTCCTATCTGGTTTCCGATTGTGTCAGTTTATTTGTTTTGACTGACGTGGACCGCCCCTCCCTACGAAGCGTGACTTTCTGTTTTAAGAAGTTTATCAAATTAGCGAGTGGACATGTAAATTTCATTTCCGGCAGCCAAAACAGTGACAGCTGATCGTACATCTCCGGTCAAAGATCTTGCTTACACTTCTCCATCCTCTAACCTTGTTATAAATAGGTCTAATAAGCACTCTGAGGACGAAAAGGCAACATTCTCGCCACAGTGATGTCTTTAATCGGGTTATATCCGTGTTCGAATATTTCTGCTCCAACAGCATTGAGCATTACATCTGCGACGTTCTGCTCCCTACTCGCCGTTACAGCTGTCACAGGCAATGTCCTGATACTCCTTGCCGTAATTATCGACCCAAATCGCAATCTACGATCACCATTTAACTTCTTGGTGGCTAATTTAGCGGCAGCAGATCTGATTGTCGGTTGTGTTGCGCTTCCAATGTCAGTGGACTTCTACATTCGCGAATCGCTAACTGAAAAGATAACTCTCCTTCCGAGAGATGATGTTCGGCGAGTCAGCTCCTTCATCTCTACGACGGCGTCATTGTTTAGCTTAGCCGCTTTGACTGTGGACAGATTTATTGCGATTACAGATCCGTTGAAATACAAGATAAAACTGACTACAAAGCGAGCTGCCATTATTTCGTTTGTACTTTGGATCGTGTCAATTGGCTTTCCATTTCTTTATTTTAAAGTCGGTTACTTGAAGTATCAATTTGTCTTCGCAAATACAGCGGTAGTGGCTACGTTCTCTGTCATGTGCCTCACCTATACGAAGGTTTTCAAAAGCTTTAAAAAACAAGTGAAGAACTGGGACAGTTTACACCATGGTCGTGACAGTGACAATCACCTGAAAATGAGAGCCATAAAGTGGGAGAAGAAAATCACAAAAACTTTTATTATCATGCTGGCGCTGTTTATCAGCTGTTTTCTCCCGTCCTTGTTACTTATCTACGTGATAAGCTTCTGCGGAAGTTGTAACTGCGTATTTATTCACTGGGCAAGAGATTTAAATTATATTTTAATCATGGCCAATTCAAGCATGAATCCTTTCGTCTTCGCGTGGCGTCTCCGACCGTATCGCAAGGCTTTCTCAAAGATTCTAACTTCTGGAAAAGTCGTCACAAAACTGCGTTCGGTTTCTCTGCAGATGAGCCAGTCAATGAACTCGCTATCGTTAGGTCCTACAGTTTCAGGAACTTACACCACGAATACAACTTCGAGTGACAGTCCATTGTAACTCAGCTGTTTTTCTTTTCTCTTCTTTTTTTATTTAGCTCTCCTATTTGCAATAGATACATTGTCAGTTTCCTAAGGTCAAAAATGTTACGTCTGAGATGTAACAACGCATCTAATTGTCACAGAGAATAGACACAAACTGACGATAGTATTTTTCACTTTCAAGTTTCTTCAAATTCGAAGATAATTAAAAATATTTAAAACTGGTCACCAATACTGTAAAATTGGCAAGCTAACTTTCTAGCATGTAATATCGATATTAGCAATTGTGATATTTCGGGAATGATTGCCGCCTATGTAAACAATTCCTAAAAAAATCCAAGCTTGTTTTGTTTTGATTTTTTTTTTCGCCTCGCCAAAATACTTTTCCCAAATCTACTGAAAAAAAAAGAAACCATAAAAATCTGTTGAAGGTATGGTAGAAATATTTTTGTTTGTATGTAGGGTCATTGCTATCGAAAAACATGCTGGCTCCAAGTACTATTTTTTTTTTATTAACAGCATTCATGTTGCCTCGCTATTTACACTCATTATTTATTCAGGGCACTGCGCACTGTTTGTTTCGATATTAGCTATTGAATACGGTATTCCGTTGAAACGAATGGGTATTGGAGACCATAATGATGTTTGAACTAGCTGCATAACAGAGGTTATTTATGATTGGGTCTTCTAACTTCGGGGAAATTACAGTTGACAACCTTTCAACTTGTAAAACATGGAACAATGAGCCAGTTGTATTTCCCTTTCAGTATATTAAAAGTCTCTACAAGCTTGGGATCTTAAAGGCTACCGTCAGTAAACTCCATTCTATTTTCGTCGACGTCGATTGTAAAGTGATGTGCCCGAGTAAACGGCGGTGAGTAATCATGCGGAGGGAAGGAATCCCTAAGAAGGATATTGAGAAATGCACACGGGGGGGGGGGGGGGCAATTAAAGTTTGCTAAGGGAGAAGGGATGCTCCGTCGAGCCACCAAAGCCGTTAATAACCGTTCGTAATCTCTTGACAAAATAAAACATGTTATTCTTGGCGCAACAAGAATCATATCGTCATACGAACTGCACTTCGGCAACTTTCACATCCTTTCATGACTTTCAGTTCCCAAATACACCCTGTTAGAGATATTACATAGAATAACGACTTCATAGTCTGTCAAATCTACGGAGCAGGTATATACTCGATTTGGTCAAATAAGGGAATACCCCTCCCCCCTCCACCCCCACCCCACTATCCCACGCGCTCCCCGTCAGGATTTGGGACCTTTTTCTTTCGACAATAAAAATGGGGGTTGGCAGGAATTCTCAAAAGGGACTCACGAATTTTGGCACGCCTTACGAATGTTTGCACGAAAGCCAAAGAGGGAATTCCGACTTCTGACTTCAGAATCTTTAAATTTTATTACGGTTTACATTTCTCGTTACACACGGATACACTTTATTACACATACTCAACCAAGATGCTAAACGTGGTGTACGCCCGCGATAATCAGCACTGACAGAAACAATATGGCGTCATCCGGTGATAATGCCAGAGTAAAGGTTTGTTAACTTTCTGGTAGAATAAGCCTTAGCTTTCTTTCTCTTTTAATTGAAAATACTGCATTTTTTTGTTCCCTGAAGGGTGTCACAGTCATAAAACCTGTAATATTTGGAAATGTGTCTCATTACTTTGGAAAGAAACGTGAAAGCGACGGCCACACTCATGGTTGGACAGTTTTTCTTCGCCCTTTCAAAAACGAGGTTCGTACGTCTGCCAAATTTCTCGCCAGTGGCTCTGAAAAAGCAGTTCGTTATGTCTCAAATAGAAATATGGAAGTATTGAAAATAAAATTACATCTCAAGAAGAATAATCGAAGTATTCAAAATGTGGTTGTATTTTATAGGACATGTCCAGCTATGTAAAGAAAGTCCACTTCAAACTTCATGAAAGTTATGCTAATCCCTTAAGAGGTAAGAAATTCGAGGAGTGATAGCGAGATTAAAAGAGAAAGATGAACAAAGAGACAGTCACTGACCGACTGATCAACAGAGATGGACCTGTAGACAGATGCACTGCAGACAGACAGAGAGTCACAGATAGACAGACAGTCAAACAAATCACAAATTAGAGGAACTGATGACGATATGAAGGTTGATGTAACATGAAGACAGAGTTTAAGAGACAGACAGATACATAAACAAAGGAAACATACGTAAATCAAAGCAGTAAGATTTCCATAGAGAGCCCTATACTGGGTTACCGGTCACCTTGCCACCAAGCAGACTCGCCACCAGCGAACTCGCCACCAAGGAACGATCTCGCCACCAACGTACTCGCCACCAAGCGAAGTCTTCTCGCCACCAACCCCCAATAAAGAGATAAACTAGAATAAAGTAGTCGAGGAGAGTAGGATGTTCGAACAAGCACAATTCAAATCGGCCGATACGTTTGTGCGCTTGTCTGTATTTAAATTATGACCTTCAGCGACGTGTTAGATGGTTCCGTTCCTAACTCATTGACATCGAAACGTATCGTGTTTGTCTTTTGCACGTAAGCGAGGATAAATTGCAAAACTCGATGCGAGGAATAAAAACTTACTTGAGAGAAAATGAAACTTCATGGGAAGAAATAAGTGATGAAATGAAACTCGATAGCAGTTGGATTAAAACTAAATGCGAACGAACAACTTACGTTTATAAAGTTTGAGTACAGACAAGCGAACAAACTTATCGGTTCCGAACGTGCTTTCGACAACATACGTTTATAAAGTTTGAGTACAGACTTATCAGCCGAACATCCTACTGTCCTCGACTAATCTCTTTATTGGTGGTTGGTGGCGAGAAGACTTCGCTTGGTGGCGAGATCGTTCCTTGGTGGCGAGTTCGCTGGTGGCGAGTCTGCTTGGTGGCGAGGTGACTGGATACCCTATACTGTTGTCAAACAAAGCCTTAATCCCAAAGACAATTTATTGTTTTTGCTATTGTTTTCTTTATTCAAGAACTGTATGCATGATGAATTATAGGGCAGTGTGGAAATTTTACCATCAAAACGGTATAGATGCACAACTGAACAGAGAGATGTAACAACAGACAGATACTAGGTAGATGGATAAACAAGAAAAAATAAACAAGAAGCCTTCTTCTTCTTCTTCTTCTTTTTTTTTTAACCCTTTTACACCCTATGATTCATATTCTCCATACTTTTCTTGGTACATTTACTAAGGTGCTGAATAGGAGAATTTGTCTAACAATCAAGAGTTTCTTTAGTTAGTGATCAATTACTTTATTCTCATAACATTAATGTGTAATTCAGTGGTGATATTGTACTTGGAGAAATTAGATGCTAGTCATACTTTGGGGTAAAGGGTTAAATTCTTCCCCAATTTTGTTATAAATACTTGAATCGAAGAAGCTTTGTCTTTATAGCAATTTGATTTGAAACTTTGCTTCTTTTTGTTGGACTTGTGAATTAGAGAAGGGTGACAAAGGGTTGATATTTGATGCTTTACACTCTAACATGAGAATGTATATTCTCCATACTGTTCTCTATACATTTCCTAAGGTGCTGAAAAGGAGAATTTGTTTAACAATCAAGAGCTTCTTTAGTTGGTGATCATTTCTTGTATTCCCTTGATCTTAAATGAATGATTCAGCATTATTAATGTGAGGAGAAACTAGATGCTGGTCACTCTTAGGGTTTAAAGGGTCAAGGCTCAAACTGATTTGTGCTGCAAGAATTTACATTTATTTTCTCTTTCATTTTATGAAAACCTCAAGAGTTCCCTGAAACCTTGTACATAAGAAGAGAGATTTGAAGTTTACCCTTTCAAATTTGCTATGTGTGAGAATTGTTGGTTAGAGTATTATGTGAAGTATGAATTTGTCTAAAATTTGTGCATAAAACAAGATAAGGACCCTTTTACCACCCTCTTAGAGGTGGTGCTTTGCCATAGCATTTAACTGTTTGAGTCATGTGCTGGGACATGTCTACCAACATTTTTTTTTTGTTACAGTGGTAACAAAGCCTCCATATGAAGTGAATGAGTCAGGTTGGGGAGAATTTGAAATACAGATCAAAATATTTTTCATGGACCAAAGTGAAAGACCGGTTAGTTCACCTTCTATGTAGACCTCAAAGTATTTACAAAACTGTAACTTCTGAAAGATTGATTTATCTCATTAAATTTTCTCAAAATGTCTCTGATTCTTTTATATATCATTGCACATTTATGCAATTGCACATATATTATTTCTAGGCTATCATATGTTTTGTGATTATGAGCATTTAAAGACAGTAAATTTCAAAATGTTATGGTATATAAGGGATGCAATACCAAATTGGTTTTGATAAAATCAAGTAAATATGAGAGAAAGAAAGAATGCCATGCTAACCTAAGGGGCTTTGTTAGGGTTTCTGCGTGGTCGAACATTTTACACATGGATTTCCTCAGCTGGTCACTTACAGTGCGTGTCAATATTTTTAATCTCTTCAACTCCCAGAAGTGATTAACATGTAACTTCTCCCTATAATTTTGATACATTATCCAGCAAACAGGTAATGAGAATACTCAAACTTATCAGGTGGAAGTTGTTATCTCGATCAAACACCAATTTCTTGTGCCTAATTTACAAAGAAATGTGTAGCAGCTAGAGGGGAGAATTAACAATCAGATCTTGGGAGTTAAAGGGTATTACCTCATTGTTCATCCTCAAATTACTGTTGATTTGATCCTCTTAATTTTTTATCCGTTTTTTAATCTTGTGCATTGCACTATTTTATTTTGTGGCTTCTCAGCATCACATTTAATTAGCACATTAAAAAAATCTCTGTAAATCCTTTTTGTTTAATGCCTACATTTTGTATGAAGTTTCTTCTGGCATTCAGTTTAAAAAATGTTTGTGTTGTAATTTTTTTTCTACAGGTTACATTTTATCACCTTTTGAAGCTTTTCCAAACAGAATCTGCACTTGCCTCTGGAAAAAAACAGCTGGTTTCTGAATTCTATGATGAAGTTGTAAGTAGGACATATGTGTTTGGCTATGTTTTTTCTTCCAATTGGACCAAGCATTTTAGCGGTTGAATGTCTTAATCCATGTATTTTTGTAGATTTTTCAGGACCCCACCCAGATGATGCATCAATGTTTACTCAGTGCAAGACAGTTGCAACCCATAAAACATGAGTCTGACTGTAAGAACGTTTTTTGAATAATTTTTTGAATTTTTTCATTTATTTTGAGACTGGAAAGTAACTAATGGATTAGACTTATTGAGTTATTTTTCCTAATAAAAATAATAATAATAATAATAATAATAATAATAATAATAATTATAATAATAATAATAGTAATAATAATAATAATAATTATCCAGTGGAAATTGAATTAAGCAGGTTGATCACTTAGGACCAAGTGGAGTCCAATTTGGTCTGCAATCAAACACATTAGTGATTGACAAAATTGGACTGTAAAGTAAGAGTCTGATTTGTTAATCTCGAATATGATTACTGACAGAATTGGACAACAAGATGTTGTGTTACGAATGAATCATAACCATTTAAATTTCTGAAAAAAACAAATACACCTAGAAAAAATGTCTCCAGTAGAGACAATGTCTTTATTAAAAAATTTCTCCATTTTGGAGATTCCCCAGTTTTTCTTTGGATAAGAGGTTGTTGCCATGGTTATTTTGATCATTTCTGTGATTTGTGGATTAGCTTAGTGGACCTAGTATGATTGGCTACTTCAACTGTTGGATTACAGGTGTCCAATTACAGCCAACTGTCAAATTACACTGTCCAATTATAACAACTACAAAATGATTAGTGAAAAATGAAGCTGCAAATGCACCAATAATATTTGAGGAATTTGTAATGGTTATGATTAATGCAGGTTCTACAGAACAGGGTTGTTATAACAACAACAACAACAACAACAACAACAAAATGCCATGTTATTCCAAAATGTACAAAAACTTGCTCCAAAAAAACTACTAAGTGACATTGGTTTTGGGAGATAAACATGGATTTAGTGTTTACTTGAAAGATTATTCTTAATTATATTAGAGTGGTTCACTTTAAGTGTCTTTTTACAAGAAGGAAGACAAAAAAAAATAGACCATTAGAACTCAGTAAAGGGTGACCACCATTGCTTAATAGAGGTGAAAATTATTACTGTCAGTATCTAAGAAGAAAAAACTTTAGGACTTTAACAACCAACTGCTTAATACAGGGTGACTGCTTGGTACGTTGCGGCATAATACAGGTTTGACTGTACTAGCTTGACTTAAATGCATTCCATCAGACTTAACCCTTTACACCCCAACATCAGTATGCATATTCTCGTTCCTGTTCTCTATACATTTCCTAAAGTACTGACAAGGAGAATTTGTTCAACAATCTAGAGCTTCTTTAGTCTGTGATCATTTCCTTTATTCTTGTGACTGTAATGTGTAATTCAGGGGTGGATTGGCTTAACTTTTAATTAATGTCCTGTTCAGCATAAGTAAATATGGCAAGCTAGATTAACTTGCTGTTTTGCTTTTTCAGTAGCATAAAATTAAAACTGCTTGGTACTTTACCTTTTCACTCCCACGAGTGACCAGGATATAATTTTTCCTTACAATATGAAATACAATGTCAAGACAGCAAGCACTGAAATTAAAGGAAAATATCAATCATGGGATTACCATTTGATCCTACACTAAATTCAAGAACAAAAATTGTTAGCAATGTGTTGCAGACAGGAGGAAGAATTAGTTAGTAAATCTTGGGAGTGAAAAGGTTAAACCCCCAGGCATCAATCATGTTACAGCACAATTAGTCAGAATTTTCATTCATATAAAAATTCTGGATACTCATTTTCAGTATTGTTTTGTGCGAATTTCTGTCGATAGTTCAGACACGTTATTCAGTAACCTGGGATTTTATCTTTATCTGCATTACAGGGGCTGAAATCGAGCAAAGAACTACAGCTTCTATAGGTGCTGCTCGTCAAAAGATTGGCAAAGAAATCAGTGAGTTGAATGAAAAATTGAAAGTGTGCAAAGATGCTATCCAACAAATGAAAGCTGAAATAGCAAAGCTTGAACAACAAGAAATTGAGGGACCAGAACAGAGTATAGCACCAACTGTTGTACAATGAGAGAATCAAGACTAGTGCTCTCTTCAGCAAGCTCTTAAGCATTGGTTTTTGCAAATAATCAGGGTGTTTGTGAAAGTTTAGTGTCACAGATTCATAGGTACTTCTTGTTTTGGTTACAATAGCCTACTTGAGAGGGGCTTTGCCCATCATATAGTACGTGGTAAAGATCTGTTGACGTCAGAAGTGGATATGTAAATAGTGAAAACTGTAATGAAGAACTTTTAAGTTCTGAGGTGCAATGTACACCCCAATGCATGTTTTGCTATTATGATGTAAATAATATATTGACTGGAAATGAGATGATCTCTGTGTGTGTTGTATTTTGTTTTTACTTTTTTGTCGCTAATCTGCAAGCAGACCAGATGGAGCATGCTGATCTAAGGAAAATATATGATAAAGTTTACAAGTTATAAACGTCAACTTTCTTCTTCCATCCTTCCCTCTTTTATTCAGTGGCTTACTTATCACGCAGTGCATTAGTTTTACCCTGGGAAGGGTGAGAGATTCTGGGAGGGGATTACATGGTTTTCACGGGGAGTAAAGGGGGATCAGTAGTCACTAAAATTGACTGCCACTTAACTGTCAATAACAGGGGATCAATAGAATATCAAAGAACCTTGGATGGGAAATCAGGTTAATTTTACTGTAAAATATTGAAAAATTCTCCAGGTCTAGCCAAGGTGTAACAGTACCCTCCCCCTGTAGTGAAACGGAAGCGAGGGAACATCTACGCAAACCTGACACTAATCGTGTTCCGTGACGTCACTCTAATTTATGCAACATAATGTCACTTAATAATATTTCTGTGCGAAGTTACACGTGTTAGCGTGAAGGTTATCGAGATAAACAACTTTGAAGTGAATTCGTTTTCCATTTTTCGGGTAAATTTGCAATTCAGCGTCCGAGTTCAGATGTATACTTTGCTTTAAGATAAAGGAAAAGATCATGAGCAATTTCTGATATAGAGTAAGAGGAGGACGATGTTCGATTGGCATGACAATTACGAAACTAGATTTCAACGTCCATGCGGTTTCTGCTTGCATTTGTAAACAGTGCCACGGCCGTAGAAAAGAATTGAATCATTTGCCGCAGAATCTCAAAGATTTCAAAGATTTCTTTCAGAGATGATTACCCTGAAAGCGTGAAGAAAGAGCGACTCTTTTCTCGGTCGAAAGATCGCTGCAAGAAACAACTAGCTTTAATTTAGCTTCGTAGCACCGTTCGCAAAGAGACCGAAAGTTGAAGACGGACATTATCCTCATGGTCCAAGTACATTAAGATAGTGCACCTGGTCTCTTGTTAGAGCTTTAACGGGCGGCACAATAAATATAGTGACTGCTTTCTTCTTGGGAGGAGAGGCGATCGATCACTGGCGCTGCTTGATATAATAACTGATTTTCCATAACCAGTTGGTAACGAAACGGAGACATCGTTACCTTCGAAAAACATATCGGTAAAACTTCCGCACAGCCTCATACTACATTATGCATTCAGTTCTTGGATAGAGATAACAATGGGAAACAAATTTGTTTTACAATAGTATGGGGCTGTGCGGAAATTTTACCACCATGGAAACAGTTTGTTTATCATTTTGTTCGTTACCAAAAGGGGTTAACTAATAAAAATCTTTACTTAGAGTGACGTCATGGAACACGATTGGCGTAGACGTTGCCTCGCCTTTCAATGGTCGCTATTTTGGGGTGTCTGTTTTGGTGACCATACCGCAGGCAAGGAGCCAAAATGACCCTGGGCTCGAAAATTGCAGGCTATAATTGGACAACTGGTCATCTGGGAAGTAGATCTCGCTGGGAACACGGACTTTCACGCAACGGTCTTCAATCGCTGTTTGTAAACCATATTAATATTTCGAAGGGCTAAACTGCAGAATATCCAGACTTTCTTTTTGGTAAGTTGGTGCAATTCTACCCGATCAGATCCTTCTCTCCAACCGTGCAGTAGTGTAAGTTCAAAAAAATTCATTCGATGTCTAGATTTATAATCGAATTCAGAGCTCGCACCAACGTGACAGATCACGATGTTTCATTCACAAAGGTAACGAAACCTTTTTTCGATGGAATTGTGCAGAAAAAGAGTCTGTTCCGATGATAGTGAGCGGAATACGTTCACCATGTTCGGCGAAAATAATTTCTTACTTTAGAAAAGTGCATTGCACAGTTGAAGGAATCTTAAAATCATCTTAAGCTTTACCTCTTAAAATTGCAGCACAATTTATGAACCATCTTAACGATAATGAAGGCTTATTAGGAGAATTTCAGTCTGCATATAAATCTCATCACAGTACAGAGACTGCGCTTGTGAAAGTTCAAAATGATATTTTGATGGCTACTGACAGTAATAGGTCGGTTAATTTTCTAATGCTTGCTTTATCGGTTGCGTTTGATACTGTCGATCATTCGATTTTGCTATCAAGACTACAGAAGCGTTTCGGTATTAGGAACGATACCTATCCCAGAGTACTACTAAGGCTATTGTTCAAGCTTACATAACATCGCGTTTGGACTATTGTAATGCCCCACTGTATGGTCTCCCGAAGTATCTGATTAATAGACTTCAGCTCGCCTTGCTACCTTGACTAGAAGGCAGGAACATATCACACCAATACTAAGGAGCTTACATTGGCTGCCAGTTCATTATAGGATAGTTTTTAAAATATTGTTGCTGACTTACAAAGCTCTGAATGGACTGGCCCCAGATTACCTTAAAGGTCTATTGAAGTATAATGACTCTCGTCGCACACTAAAATCTTCAAACAACAGGTTGCTTAATGAGCCTAGGGCGAATCTAAAAAATGTATGGTGAAAGGGCTTTTTCCGTGGCGGCACCAAGGCTCTGGAATAAACTACCACTACAGATCAGGTTTTCAGCATCAGAGGCAGTTTTTAAAGCTAATCTTAAGACTTATCTTTTTATGTGTGCATTTGATTTGTAGTTTTTACTCGTAGTTATAGTGTATTTAATTCTTGGATTTTAATTTTTACGGTTTTTAGAGTATTGTAAAGCGCTATGGACAATAAATGGAAGATGGCACTATATAAATGTATTTAATTAATTAATTAATTAATTAATTAATTTCCGATTTTTAGTAATGAAGCTAAACTCGATATGGAATCTGTACAATATACTGTACATCCGATCGACATGTGATCAGCTGCACTCATTCACTTGTACTTGTAAACTTCTACAAAAAACAATTTGGCTGTAACTTTGTTATGAATTTATTATTTCAAAAACTCTCAAAAAGAGTTCAGAACGTCAACATCATTGACAGAAAGAAGCTACAATGTAGTCCAAAACCTCTCATAATTTTTCCTCATTCAAAATGACTTATGAAATATTCCAAGAGTATTCTTGAAGTTTAATAACATGTGGAGCTATGATTATCATAATTAAAGCATTTGACTTTTAAAGTTGCTCAGACCTGTTTATCTTTCTTTGTGCATTTCTTTTTTCTCTGTTTAGACCTAAGCCTGAGTCATTTCATATCTGGAAACCTGGAACTAAATTTTAAGCATGACTTTTTCTTTTTTAGAGTCTTCATTTCCTCTAAAAAGAGGACAAGAAATTAAAATTACAATGGACAAAGGTAAGTAACTACAGATAAATTGATATCAATTGAAAGTTATCTCAACAAAGTCAGTTTGACTTGATCAATGCTCAGTTTTAATGAATAAATGACAAGACAGAAAAAGAGAGATACTTACCTGGTGTGTTGTTTGTTCAATAATTTGACTAAAGAGTGATAATTTTTTTCAAGTCTCCCTTTTTAAAAAAAAAAAAAAAAAAAGGTTCATCGCCAATTTGCAATGTTTGGCTAAATTTTAGTTGCCGATTATATTAACTCACCATGGCAACCCAAATGGTTGCAGCTTAGAGTGCTACCGTTAATTTATGTCCAATTTATTTTGAAGAAAAATAAATTCTTGTAGGTGGTGTCACACTTACGCATAGAGTGGCCATATACATGTCTACTTAGTATTTGTGGATGAATACTAGCATACTAAAACCGGGACGTTTCAAATTCATCTTGACTTTATTATCAAGTAAAAGGATGACAGTTGTAGTTTCAAATTTAAAAATTGACTGAGTTCATTAGAATGTCAAGTGTTTCTTGATCTTTGGTGTTCAAAGATCTCTTCTAACACTGGTCAACATGACACTGGTAATGTATGAGGAGTTCCAGTGTTGGTTGTTTTTCACAGATGCTTGTCAGCTGGCAGCCTCTTTTCTCAATCATCATGCCGAGGAATGGCAAGTTGTTTTTATCGATAATCTCCTTTGTAAACTGTATTGAAGGATGGCATATATATATATGTTTTGCAATTATAGGGGAAAAAACAGAGAGACTGTACTTTCATCCCTACAAGCCTGTTTTGTGATTGCTCACTTGTTAGGGGATTTTAAAATCCCTTGATGAGTGAGCAATCACGAAACAGGCTTGTAGGGATGAAAGTATAGTCTCTCTGTTTTTTCCCCTATTGCAACACATATCGCACTCTACTCCTACCTATCGAGCACTGTAAAACGGGAAAATCAATATATGGACCACCTCTATATATATTTATATATATATATATTTATATAATAAGCTCAGTTATACATGCATTCTGATTGGTTCTCACTTATGATCTATTGGAGGACAGACGTATAGATGATGTCATCTTTAAAACTTTTTAAATTCGTTATTATATAAAACAAATAGAGTCCAAGTTGCCATGCATCTGTTCAGTACTAGATCACAGATGACATCAAAATGTGGTAAGAACATCAGTGACACACTCGGCTGCGCCTCGTGTGCCACTTTTTTGTTCTTATCACATTTTTATGTCATCTGTGATCTATTACTGAACAGATGCATGGCAACTTGGAATCTATTTGTTAAGTATATAGATATCTGTTTTAAAAAATGTTGCAATTTGAAGACATTCATGAAATATACATATATCTTTTGTTTTCTCATTCAAAACAGACACTTTTTGATGAGGAAAGAAGAGGCATATAGATATTCCATATATTTTTCTCAATCTGCAATGTTTTTGAAATTGGGTGTATATGTTATATGTGAAACCAATCTAAAGGAAATGTAAGGTGGTCATGTAGTTAACAGAAAGAAGAACAAAAAATAATTGAAACTACCTCTGTGTGTTGTACACTCTGCATAGTGCAAAAACCATTGAAAAATTATAGTTTCCATGTTAAAACAATTGTTTTCATTTTAAGCCTGGTAACTTATGCATCTAAGATTAACTCCTGTGGTACTCCAACAGGGAGCACATTTCATACTGTGGTGACAGGGCATACAGTAGTCACAAATCCAAGCACAAGGCCTCAATCAAATGATATTTCAGAAGTGCAGGTATGTAAATATCATGTTTGGATATTAAACAATCCTCACCAAGCTAGATTTTATCGTCTTCCATTTGCACTTCCATTTTTGTCTCACATTGTAATGCAATGATCTTTGTTAGCTCATTTTCTGACTTGTTTGACCTAACATCCTAACCAAGAAGTCACCAATTTGATTAAAATGTGTTATTGACTAGTGCCCTATTTAAACAACAGTTGAGAAAAACTGCTGTTGTTGTATTTGTCCGAAAATATTTGAGGGTTTTTGTTCAGCAGAAAGTTGTTTGAAATTTTCTTTTATTAATAACCAACTCATGAGCACCCACACTTTGCACATGATGAATTAAAGTAGAACTGGCAAAACAAGCAGAAAAAAAGAGAGCTGCTTGCTAGAGAATGTATTGAACAATCAAAGGCAATGGAATTTGAAAAAAAAAAAAAGTTAAACACTCCAAAACTAAATTCAAAACTGATTTTCTTTGCTATTTAATTTTTTTTGTTCTTACAGAACAAAAAAAATTTGACTTAGATGTGGCAAAATGCACCTGGCAATACACAAAAGAATAACTGGAGCTCTGGCAGGTGCTGGATCTTATTGAAAGCGCTGTCTATTTTATTTATTTATTGATTATTTAAGTACTAATTAACTTATCTGTTATTAATTGAACGGATGTATTAATTACTGAAGATTTTCTTAGATCTTTATTTAATATGTATTCATTATGGTCACTAGACTCTGAGAGAACATAATAAAGGACTGAGAGCAGTGCTCAGGGAGAGGGAGAAGGATTTAGAAGTAAGTATCTCAAATAATATTACAAGATAATTTGTTTTTATTAACTGAGTTGATAATGTAAATTGCCATTGTAAAGAGTTTCTAAGATGATGTTTATTTTGCTGTAATAATTCATTTGGGGTTTTATTGAAAATATGTGCTTTTTTGCAGAATGAAAATAATAAGATAACGTGTTTGCAAAGGCATATAAAAGATCTGCAAAATGAATTAGAGGTATGTTATTTTTTGTCATTGGTTTTTGCAATAATTGTTTCCCACGATTTACCTATCAAAACATCTTGCAAGATTAATTATGGTAATAGGAGCAAGTGGAGTTCAATTCGGTCTGTAATCCGGCATACAAGTGATTAACAATATCAGATGGCTGCAAAGCAGGAGTTGGATTTGTCAATCACTAGTATGATTACACTTGTAGAATTTGAGAACACAAAAACTGTTACTAATTAATCATAACCATTACAATTTTTGAAAAAAAGAAACAGTACAATTAGGACAAACATCTCTGCTAGAGAAATTGTCTAAAGTAAAAATTCCTCCAGTTTGTAAATTTCCCAGTTTTTTTTTTTCAGGATAAGTGATTGTTGTTATGGTTATTTTGATCAATTCTGTGATTGGTAGCTTCACCTGTCCAATTACAGGTGTCCAATTAAGTTATCTGAGATACAACTAACTCTGGCTAGGAGAGAATTAATGTAAATCGTATTGTCAAGGATTTTGAATCGGAAAGTTCAGGCAATCATTTTGGATGAGGCAGTCCTCACCTTTATGAATGCCACAAATAACAACATTCCTAATGGCATAACTAAACAATAAATAAAACAGTCTTTTTACTCGCAATGGGGTGATGGGTTACATTTTTCTCCAGACTAGTGGACTTTAGCTGGGAGTAATTTTTTTTCAACAGTTAAAAGTCTTCTACTCTGTGTTAGCATGGTGGATTGCTAACATAAAGTATATCCCAAATCCCTTTAGGCTTCGGATTGAAACTTTATATTAACTGTTTAATTTCAGGAGATGAAGAAGAAATTATATGAGAAAGTCAATGAATTATCAATCCTGAACACGCAACTTGAATTGAAAGTCATGAGGAACCACAGAGCAAAGGAAGCGATAAAGAAAGTTGAAGCAGAGATGGAAAGACTTAAGCAAGCAAGAAGAACAGTTGACAGGGACATGGATATAGGTAAGTAGCCACATATATGAAAAAATGCTCAGACTTTTTGATGGTGAAATGAAATACACATACTTTAAGATAGTACATGGGCAGTGTTTACTAGAGAAAAAGTTCCACTGTCATATATGCTCATTTTTTGGTCTTGAGAAACCTTGAGGCTCAGGAAAACAAAACCTTGTTTTAACAATTGTTCTCATTGTAGGCCAAGCACCTTCTGTGCCTACCAACTCACAAAAGGTTTCCATTGGTGCCATGGTGGCAGGGCGAACAGTGAATCAATGGAGGGAACTGCAGGTATGTAAATATCTTGTTTTATTATATAACTCCACTGGGTATAATACAAAGCGATTGGGACTGACGAAGGGCTAACGCTCAAAACGTCAGGCTAATTTACGTTTTCAACTCAGTTGTTAACACTAAATTACCTTCCATACTCTCCCACCGACGCGGCGCAACAGTTTCTTTAGAAACTTACCCTTTAATTTTGACACAGCTGGAGGAGAAAATAGGAGAATGTAAATGTGGAAAAAAAATCCTCTCAGGCTGCAAAGAAAAATTGTTTTCAGAGTTGATGATTATTATCACCTATTTTATTTATGTAGTGATTATTCAGCTACTAATTAACTTATCTGTTATTAACTGATGTATTAATTAGTTATGATTTTCTTAGATTTTAATTTATATGTTGTTATTACGGTTGCCAGGTTTTGAGAGAAGAAAATGAAGCCTCAGAAGCAAAGTTCAGGGAGCTGGAGAAGGATTTAGAAGTATGTATCTCAATTAATATTACAAGATAATTCATGTTTATTAACTGAGTTGAAAATGTAAGTTGACCATGGTAAAGAGTTTCTAAGGTGATGTCTTGAGTGTTAGCCCTTCGTCAGAGTTAAGGATGATAAAATGGTATCATAGTTCAAGAATTACTGATTTGGGTAACACTGCAATCACTTCATTCATGAACTGGTTAATTCAATAATGTTTGGTTCTTTCCAATTGTTACATATATTTATCATTTTTCTGGCCCTTTGGCAAAAACATATTTAAATATGTGCATATGCACTTGAGCTGATCAATAAAAATTGCTACATGAGTTATGTGTACTTCACTGAAAGGGCAACTGGACATTTCATTTGTTGACTTGCCAGAAGAAATATCACAAAAACCCATGCCCCCCCTCCCCCCCCCCCCCTTGGATGTTAGTGGAACTGTTACATTTAGTTATATAGTAATCATCAGTTTGTTTAGAAGCTTACCATACACATGATTAGAACCTTAAGTTTTCGTTTTAAGTGCAATTTGAATGAGCGGTCATGCTGCTTCATTGGGCACCAAAAACAGCCACTCTTAGGATTCTGAGTATTATTAAACCCAGAATTAATTACAAATAAATGTAAATGAAGCAGCAATGGAACTTGCTAGTAAAATTTTATCTTGCCATATTAACTTATGATTTGCTTTTCTGCAGATAATAATGGGAATGAGATCGAAGTTGCAAGGAGAATATGCCTATCTGCAAGGAAAATTTAAAGTATGCTATTTAATTTCTTTTTCTAAATTTACCCATCAAAACCATATGATTTTGAACTTGGAATTTCAGACAATCATTTTGGATGAGGCAGTCTTCACCTTCATGAACGCTACAAATAGTGATGCTAAATAACTGGACTTTCACTCAAAAAAACGAGCACTGTAATTGATTGATTCTTTGTCACGTGCCCCTGATCAAATTCAAATGTATCCCGACCGCCTGCGCGCCTAATACAATTGTACATGACTTTTTAAGGGAGAGTCTAAATATATTACAAAGCACTTAATGTATGATCCCTCGGGAAACTAGTTAGTCTTGCTTTCCCTTGAGTCCTGATATAACTGTTTCCCTTAGCGCCATATAATTTAAGTGTACAGCATTCCTATTGGCAAAACCAAAGAATGAGTAAAACAATATTTTTACTTTCAAATAGGGTTACATTTTTCCCCGCACTAATAGACTGTAGCTGGAAGTAATTTTTTTTAAATTTTAATGTGTTTTACTACTTGTTAGCGGAGGTGGATTGCTATAGTAAATCCCAAATCGCTCCAGGCCTTAGGTTGAAATTGTACAACTGTTACATTTTAGTCAAGGAATGACACAAGATACATGAAAGAGGTTGAAATATCGAGAATAAAGCTAAGACTCACAGAGGAAGCTACGAAGAACCGCATACTAGAGGAAGAATTACAAAACAAAAATAAAGAATTACACAGAGTTAAAGAAGATATAAAAATAACTCAGCATGCAAAAAGAACAGTTGAAGAGAACGAGGTTCATGGCCAAAAGCAACAAAATTGTAGCGGGCAAGTCCGGCGCGGTGAAGTTCAGCTGGACAGGGTTGTTGGGAGAGGGGCCTATGGAGAAGTTTGGAAAGGAAAGTTGCGTGGCATCAAGGTTGCTGTAAAGAAACCTCGCGAAAATTCATCTGAATGTCGCAATCTCTTTGAGCAAGAAGTTACGATTATGTTTCAGCTTCGACACCCGAATGTGGTGAAATGTATTGGTAAGATAGATGATGATGATGGATTACCGTGTATAGTCCTAGAATATGCCGACGGCACCCTCGGAGAACTTTTGAAAGAGAGGCCATTGACACATCTTGAAGTATTCTCCTTTGGTCTTGATGCAGGTCGTGGCCTCTTATATCTACACACTCGTCGTCCGGTTCCGATTCTTCATCGGGATCTTCATCCCGGTAACCTACTCTTCTTCCTAATCGCCAAACTCCCAGGTAGAATGCTTAAGCTTTGCGACTTTGGTACGGCAAATTTTTTGCGCAAAACCATGACACCTGACCAAGGAACACCATGGCTCAATGCCCCTGAGGCAAAAACGCAGCACTACACAACAAAAGTAAGAGAAATGTTTCTGCTTCAATCATGCTTCTATTGTAAGGCTATCTTTACATTTTGTTGGTGCGATTGCTAAGACTACTTAGAAAGAACGTCGGAGCTCCCTGGGATTTGTTGGAGATCCCAGAGACAGCGAATGTTAGGAAAGAAAGTTTCTCGTCAACCGAGTGTCAAGTCAGATTTACTCATTCTTTTGTTCGTTATCCTCGCGATCTCAGCAATCCAGTAGTAACCAGGCTAAGAAATGTTACTTTCAATTGGTACTTTGTGGCTAACGTAGTCGACAAAAAATCTCAGATGAATTTTCAATTGAGTATCGAAGAAAGTCAGATACCTTCCCCTTATTTAGTTGAAGCCGTGAAATTGCTTACATACTCCATACTGCCCTTACAAAAATAAGCTCACTTGCAGCTATCTTCGACAATTAATGGCTACTTTTCGTTTGCGAACAGGCCCATGAAACAAACAAAAACGCACCTAAAGGTTACCTATTAATGTATTTACCCATAACCACCAGTAAACGTAGGCACTTTTTGGGTGCTTCTTTCATTCTAGGCTGACGTGTATAGCTTTGGGCTGCTACTGTTAATGTTGATTATCAGAGTCTGGCCTAAGTCGGAAAACCTAACATGTCAGGTGCAAAAAGTATTCGATACTTCCCTGCAAGAACTGATAAAAGAGTGCACAGCACAAAACCCAGAGTTACGACCAGACATGCGTAAAGTGGTTTACAAGCTGATGAGAATGAAATCTGGTGCAGTTAGAGCACATTTAAGAAACCGAGAGGAAAAGTATAAAGTCACTGAAAACAAGCTTCAGTAGACACTGATGTTGCAGACCGAACAGTTTATAATGGTAATAGGACCGAGTGGAGTCCAATTCGGTCTGTAATCGTACAAGTGATTAACAACGGACGACCGCGAAGCGGGAGTCTGATTTGTTTATCACGAGTATGTTTACTGACAGAATTGGACGACAAGAAATCCGGTTACCAATGAATCATGACCTTTTCAATTTTCGAAAAAACAAATACACCTAGAACAAATATCTCCAGTGGAGACAATGTCTTTAGTTAAATGTTCCTCCATTTTGGAAATTGCCTTGTTTTTCTTCGGATAAGTGGTTGTTGCTATGGTTATGGTGATCAATTCTGTGATCGGTGGATTTAGCTGAGTGGACCTCGTATGATTGGCTGCTTCAACTGTCCGCTTACAACTGTACAGAATGATTAGTGAAAAATGAAGCAGCCGATGAACCAACATATTTGAGGAAATTATAATGGTTATGATTAGTCGTGTGATAATGCAAATCGTTTCTCTGAAGTTGTCGGGTAGTTGAAAGAAACAAATCAAAAACAAAAAAATTAAACCAAACCTAGAAATACATAAAAACGGTAAGATTAGCACTTAGATTATAATTGCTGTAATAAGCAAAGTGTTAGGTGTTAAGTTGCTTTTTTAAGATAGGATTTAAAAAATTTAGACTTTTATTTTTAACATACTTGATTTTCTGAGAAAATTACAAATTGTAGGTTTTAACTTAATAAGTAGTGTTTTTTAATATAGTTTTGTTAAAATTTTGAAAATAAATTTTGTTTCTTTCTATTTTGTATTTATAATTTTTTCAGCTGATTTTCTTTCTGTAGCAATACGAATAGGGGCCGTCAATTGCTTGGATCTCTGATACTAAAATGTTGCTATTTTTTCAGCCAAAGATGGTGGGACCAATGAGTTTCTTGGCGTATTTTACTTTTAAAAAAGTCTGTTTCTGTCATTATTTTTAAATAGAAGTTAAGTATCGATTTCAATTGGTAAGCACAATCAAACGGCTTCAAAAGCAGTCGTTGATCTTCGGTCAAGTATTAGTGAAAGTTTTAAATTGAGTGTCGAAGGAAATCCGGGATTTCATTGAGTTTACTCTTCGTTGTTCTATGATTGGTCAAGAAGACTCGTGCCATTTTCTCCACCAATCGGTCGGATACAAACCCGAAACCAATCACAACTTGTTCACACGTGTTTTCCCGCACTTCAAACGGTTTGGCTACTCTTACTTTGAGTTCTCATCGGCTCCTTGTATTTTTTACCTATGTTCTGATTAGCTACTGTAATAACGAGGGGTTTGGTTTCACGACACTCAGTTGAAAGGTGCTTTCCTTGTATGAGGAAAAAATGAATTAATAATTAATCAATAATCGTGTTTCAAACCGTCAATTATTGAATTAAATGTATCACTTAATAAAAACAGGTAAAAAAAATAAAAAAATATATATTACAATTCAAAAAATTTTTTTGTGAGGTGTGGACTTTAAAGTCACTTTCTTTTATAACAAATAGGTTAGAATGTAAAGAGACACTGAAGTCTCTTTAAAAAAAATTACATAGGGTAGATTTTAAAAAGCAATGGTTACATTTTGTCATAGACATTAAATGTCTTTTATCCGTCTGATGTTGGTTTTGATACGCTTTCTTGATCTTGATCGGTCCGTCTGTGCAGTGAAACTCCGAAGTTTGCTTCTGCGTCGATAGTTCAAAGCTTTAATTTTCCCTCCTGGGCAGCACCGCGAGCATTTGAACCTTTGAAGATTGGTTTGTTCAAAGTTGCATTTAAATGTCCTGCTCGAACACAATTTTTTATTGAATAATTCTTTGTGTGACTAACGAACGTTGTAGAATTTAGCAAACTCACGTATTATTTTGTAGTGCCGCTGTTTGGTTTTTCCGTTTATAAGCATCATTCTAAGATGTGAACATTTCTTCTAAGCCATTTGCTCACGAAAGCGGACTCTTTACCTTGAAACTCCGCCATAATTAAAATTAACACCAGAATATTCGGCTGGTTCAAATTTGGGAGAGGAATGTTGAAGCTTCAAATTGATCGACGCTCAAATCTGTCTTGTTAACGAGTTACAAAAGAAAGTTTCAAAATGATGTTGAAGCCTTATGTGACTCTAGATCCATTTCACGCGTCTTCATCAAGTTTGAGAAGCCATCAGGGTTTCTATCCTTATCAGCCTTAGGTGGTTCCGACGTTTATTCTGGTCTCACATTTTTTACTGAGGCGCTACGCCACAGACTCTAGTTTGAAACACGGGGTTGTTTCGTGTGAAGTCACGAATCGCTTTCAGTGATTGTCGCTTTCGTATATCTCAAATTCTATCAGATCGTAATTTACCGACTGCGATCACCGATAACTTGCAAAAACACCTTTTGCAGAAGCAAGCTTTCCCGCCCGCAAGTACTCCTTGCGGTATAGATGGAACAATGAAGCGAGGTTTTTATCTCGTCAAATAACTGGCGTGCCAGATTTTAAACATAAACACCAAGAGATTGTAATCTCTCTTGAACACTTATCAAGAAAAATTTTGTAGAGGACTTGATTTGGTGGAATTTGGAAGAGGGGGACATTTCAGGAGAAAATTAAAAGGGTTTAGTAAAGCTCCACGCCAGCAAGTTTTTTTTTCTCGTTCATCTCGACAAAATTCATTACAGATTTTTCTTTCGTAATGTACGTCGCCAATCAGAATTGGAGGGTGATTTGGTATCAACAATTGAGTTGATGACGTAAATTGGCCACAGCTAAGAGTGTCAAAACTGGCGTTTCGAGCTTAGCCCTTCGTCAGAGCGAATGACGAATGACAAATGTTTCGCTCTGACGTAGGGCTCAGGCTAATGCTCGAAACGTCAACTCAAAACGTATCCTCCAAGGTAGAAGAGTAGAAGACCATAGAATGATGTTTATTAGGCACTTTCACTTACCCTAACCATATATTCAAGCAATAGTCTACATATGTAAAACTGGTTGCATGATGTCTTTAACCCTTTACACCCTAACATCAGTATACATATTCTCCATACTGTCCTCTATACATTTCCCAATGTGCTGGCAAGGAGAATTTGCTTAATAATCAAGAGATTCTTCAGTTGACCATCAATTCCTTTATTCTCATGACCTCAATGTTTGATTCAGGGATGATGTTGAAAAGACAAATTAGATGCCAGTCACTCTTAGGGATTAAAGTGTTGATAACTGCACACATTTTATTTGCTCCTTGCATTTGTTGGCAACAATAGTTAAGGCTGCCAGGAAAGCCAACAAGCAAATGAACAGAAGACAATGAAATAAGGGAAACTGTAAACCTTATCATATGATAGAAAAAACTTCACAGAATACTTAAAAAGGGAAACTTGAATTGTGCTAGCTAATTTCCTCTAATGTCCTTCATGTCTTTGATCAAATAAAATTTAATCAGTCGTAGGGTTTGCCTGCAATGTGTCAAATTACCAGTTAGTGTGGACTTGGTTCTTCTCAGATGTCAGCTGGTAAAAGATAGAAGCTAAAAATAGATTTCCATAAGAAAAAGTACCCATCATCAAAAGAATCACTCTGAAGTGGTGGCCTGACTGATTTGTGATATTTAAAATGACAGAGGCACGAAAAACACATCCAGCTTTTTCCTACTCACCAGTAAGTTAATTAGATTTTGGATTCTACATTCAAACTGGGTGAGATTAAATTTATTTATATCATGCTTCATTATGGTTTGTTTACATGGAAAGGTAATCGTTGTTATAGCTTCACAGATGTTATCGTTGCTGTCGTAATTAACATTCACAACAAATTCCATCTAACATCGAATGTTTCAAGAACTTTCTTCCTTTCTCAATACCATTTACTATTTCTGGAGCACTATTAAAGGAAGCGGGTTGTTAAAAGAATTTTATAAAATAATTCAAATAGTACGCGCGCTCTGATTGGCCATAAAACCATTTTACATGAGCGTATGTAAACACGGTTTTCGTTCCTCTTTCATTAGTTATTTTATAAAAGAAATGTAAAATGGTTTCCGTGTTTACAAAGCCTGATGTAAACACGTGAGAGGTTGGAAGAACACTCGATAAGCTGGAGACCACTCCGCTTCGCGTCGTGGTTTCCTACGCTTATCTCGTGTTCTCCCAACCTCCCGCGTGTTTACATCAGGCTTTGTAAACACGGAAACCATTTTACATTTCTTCAATAACTTTTGATTCTAGTAATTGAATATTTGATTAAAATTTGATGTCTTCACATGTAACAGGATGGTCAAGCTGAAGATAGCCTCAAAAAGGAGTGAACTCCATTGTAACAATTACATGACTAATTTGGAAACTTGGGCACTTGGCAAATACACCATGGCTTGCAGTTCTCATGTTTACAGTTTGTTGAGGTAATTGAAATGTCATTCCCCATGCAGGAACCCTCCACATGACCTGTACAGTCATATGCTATGAGATAATCGTGAACATTTGGAGAAGTTATGGTGGTAATTGACCCCTTTTTGCTGGGATGCATAGGATCTGATAGTGTCAATCTCCAAAAGACGCCGTGTATTTCTAGGTAGAGGGCAATCATGAAACAATAGCCAGAAGAGGAAAAGTTTTAAAAAAAATTGCAGGTTAAAACATGAGTTGAAAATTACTTTTCTTTTTAATTTTTACGCTAAACTGAGGAGGTTGAAACGTTTGGGTAAAACGGTGGGGCAAGCAGTCATACCTGGCAACTTCAAGAGAAGATATAAGAGAAGCTCATACGATTCTGGCGTATTGTTTTACTGACTCACTGTTCACACGTGTATATTAGAGTGGTTTAGCAGGAGGACGGGAACGTCATATCAGAACGGCGCGCGTAGCAAAAATGTCGATGAGAAACTGGCTCGAGAACGCCGACGCGTTGTGTTGAATAGTGATTTAGCAGTCGTTGCAACAAGAATCCTCACCTCGGCTTTTTAAAGATCACCATCACCTTTGAGTTTTCGGTTTTATAGACCACTCTAAGGACAACGAAATTATCATCTTTGAGAATTATGTAACAAGCGCAAACAGGGGATAGTTATAGACACGGAAAGTAAGTAGTCAATATGAATCCACATGGGCGATTAAACTTTGAAACTATTCCATTCCAGTTTAGTCTCGAGTCTGCTGATTCATCTATCAAATTCTGAAGCCCACTAAAAAAAAATTTTCTATGATTTATGTCGCTGTCATTTCGTTTCGTGCTATGAGATTTCAGCACTACTCGATTTTCTTCATAATTTTGTAAAGGATAATTTGGAAATCGTCGTCGTTTTCCCCCTTGTTTACTGAATATTCTTCTCAATTATGACAGTGCATCTCTTTTGAGCACCACCTTCTTAAAGTTGCAATGCATTTTGAACGGAATTATCAGGAGTTATGGCGAAACCATGTAGAAACTAAGCGACCCAACGATGGAGTTGTTTACGATGAGTTCCTATTTATCTGTGAAAGAATGAAATTAACTCAAACTATAGTCACCAACGAAACGGTTAGACGTAGGAATAAGACTTCGTTCCTGTTTAATTTTTTTGTTCGTTTTTTTTAACGAATGAAGTCGTTCAAGATGAATCAAATTAACAGATTTAGAAAGCCGTGCCGAAATCAAGTTGATTATCATTATATTTCGAAGCGAGAGCATGACTTTCACCGGCGCTGATCAAAAATTCCAAACATAAAAAAGTGCAAACCTGAGCTATTCTCAATCTTTTTTCATCTCTGACTCCAATTCGCAGAAAAGTTTTCAATCACGGTAAAAACGACAACAACAACAAATAACACTGAATAATACAGTAGGTAAGCGTCGTGATATTTCATTTTGATAAACTTCAACATGAAGCAAGTTTAATTTATTGATAAATTGATTCATGATAAAATTAACAGCGTCCCATTCTTAGAGTTTTCATACAGGATTAAAGAAATGTATCAAAGAACAGCCCTTTCGCTGTTTTAAGCCTTGCTCAATTACAAGTGTACTGAACCCTGAAATCTCGGATACGGCGCTTGCCAACGATTGTGTTTCCTTTCGGGAATCCAGCATAAATGAAGCGGTAAATTTTCCCAAAATACACCGAATGAACCAAAGGAAGGGACCAGGTTATCCTGGAAATGAGTTCTGAAATAATTCCAAATAGCATTACCTCGTTTATAAGCGCAAAATTTGCGCAAATCCCTGGCGTTTTGATCTCGACGGGAAAACCGGCGTAATGACGTCCTGAACTTGTTGAGCTAACAACGGAAGTCGTAATAGAGTCGTATCCAGACTATCTGCGCGCTTTCCCGCCCTGAAATGACGTTCCCGTCCTCTTGCTAAATCACTCTATTCTCCAATCGACCGGCGAAGTAGTTTACCGTCGTTTCTTTCAATTTTGGCTCATTTTCCCTGACCAAAATTATCAGTCACGGTCAACAGAATATAATTTCAACTGATGCTGACATCATACACTTCATCTGAAGAAGAAAAGATTTCCCATCTTCGAAAATTTGCTCAAAACATTAGGAACAACATGGTTGTTGGCTGCTTGAAGATACCGTTGACTAGCATGCACGATGATCGTTTTGGAAGTTGTGAGAACGCCGTCCCTTGGTTCCAGACCTCGTCAATTCTCCCCTCCCCTCCCAACCCCCCAAACTGGTTCCTAGATCCCGTTTAAAAAACTCTTCTACAGCCAATGCTGAAGAGATTTATTACAGTTTTTATCATAATGAGGAGCTAGAAATAAACTAACAAGAGCTTCGCTTTTAGGCTTGGCTAAATCTATATATTATGTAAAGTATAGGACATTGTATGCATTGGGGATAATGATTCCTCATACACGAGGATTTTTTTGGAGTAGGTACGTCATGTATGGGCTATTATTATGTCCTCAATAATATTATGTCCTATACTTTACATACATGTAATGTACTTTACATACAATACCCTACACACACATACACGGCTAAACAAGGCTAGATACAGCTATACACAGCTCTACAGGGCTATACACAGCTATACAGAGATATACAGAGGTATACACAGCTATACAGAGATGAATTTTCTTAATTTTCTTTTAAATTCTTACTCCGAAATAGGCCGAAGATACCACTTAAGTGCTCAAGCGATCGTAGAAAACCTGCAAAGCTGAACGAAAAATGTTATCCACTACTTAGTAGGATAAGAACATTCAGACTAATGTGATTTACTTGGATTTTGCGAGAGCATTCGACTCAGTCGATCATGCCATTCTCTCGACCATGCTAAGGGCGTATGGGGTCTCGCGACAATTACTTGCATGGTTCGCTGATTATTTAACGGTTCGAGCTCAAAGTTTTGCACGGTGCTGCATCGCAATGGGCCCTGGTTACTTCCGGCGTCCTGCAAGGGAGCCTGTTAGGGCCATTATTGTTCACAATCTTTATTAACGATCTCCCGGGTGAAAATGTAGGCGGGATGAGGGCAGCTTTATACGCTGATGACACCAAGCTGCATAAAAACGTCCAGCTCCGTCAGCGATTGCCTGTCTCTGCAGACCACTCAAGCAAACGTGGATGACTGGTCAAAGAGAAATAACATCAACTTCAACACCTACAAATGCACAAAGCTTACTGTGACGCGGGTGAAAACTCCCTTGATTTACGACTACATCCTAAACAACACACAACTTGTGCGGGTGTCCGCGGAAAAAGATCAAAGAGTTACAATTACGGGTACGTTGTCTTGGCACTCCTATATATACAACATCACCACTTGAGACAACAAGCTCCTCGGGCTCCTAAAGCGGACATGTCCATTACTAAGTGACGTGTCTACCCGGTGCGCGCCATACTTATCACTAGTCAAGTCACAACTCTTCTACGCTATTCAAATCTGGTCGCCTGCTCAGGTTTCCCTGAAGGCACAAGTCGAGTGAGTGCAGCGGCGCGCTACCAGATGGATCTTACAAACCCGGATTGGTGATATGTCCTACAGAGATAGACTTATTACCCTGGACTTACTCCCTCTTACCTACGACAGAGAACTGAAAGACTTAGTATTCTTTTATAAGTGCTTCTTTAATCATATTCACCTTGATGTATGTAGTTTCACAAACTTTATTTCTCACGGCCGTACTGGACTAAGTAACTCCTTTAATTTAAAAACACCAATCTGTAAAACGAGCACTTTCAGGCCTCCTACTTCAATGGCATTGTGAAACTTTAGAATTACTCTTGTTCTATTGCTCCTTCCTCTAGTTTTTCGACTCCGCTCTCCTTCCAGCTTTTCGTCAAACAAACACTTTTTGACTGCCGGAGAGCGTCCTTTGACATTGACTGGCCCTGTACGTAGACACTAATTAGAACTTGCTCATGCTACAAGCTAGAGGTGTAGTTAGTACTATGTTATAAACCAAATAAAGTTGTTAAAAAAGTTGTCAATTCAAATGGCAGAAATTGAAGCAAATTCAGATTGACTTGTTTAGTCTTCTTGTAGCATGTAACCTGTTCTTTCTTTGTCAAGAATTAATACAATGGT